>NW_011501182.1:21874-52916 GCF_000495115.2 Populus euphratica
ATTCTCTAACCTTAATATTTATTGTTATCATTATTTAATCTTTACGTTAATCTTCCATCTCAAAGTTCTTATCAACTTCTTCTTCTTCTTCTTTATTATTATTATTACTATTACTACTACTACTACCATTATTATTATTGTTATTGTTACTATTATTGTTGTATTATTATTATCTATAATTTATAAAATTAACTTTCCTGTAGTTCGATCTCGATCTTGTCGGGTTATTTATTACTTCGACACTTCTATACTTAAAAAAAAAATATTAATCTTTTAACCATGTCATGTAAAGTTGGTATAACTTGCTCCATTCCTTTCATTATTAAACAAACACAAGTTTTGGCTTTCTTCATGTCTTCCACAAATTCATCCTCTTTAAGAGCCATCGACAGTAGATTCCTCCCTTCCACCTTTGGTAAAACGCTGTTGTGATGACTGGGAACCACTACTGTCCACTTGTCATTCCAAGAGAAAACATACGTGTTGTCCCTTCTTCTGTGAGTTGCATCTACATCAAACTGCCGTGGCCTGCCTAGAAGAACGTGACAAGCGTCCATCTCTACAACATCACAAAGAATTTCAAATATGTAAGTCTTTCCCAAAGATAATGGTAAATAACATTGTTGAATAATTGCGTCTAGCTTGCAAGCGTAAAAACTCCTCGGTATAAGCAGACACTGAACGTGTACCTTGAAAACAGTTATGAAGACATTGAAAATGGACTTGTTCATAATCTAATGGAAGAAAACGACCCTTTAAGAGCGTTTTCATCTGAGTCCAATTCCGAATAGGAGCTGTCATCTTGATCTCAACAAGTCTTGGTGACGCTGCCACCACGCACCAGCACCTCCACGTAATTTATAAGGTACAAAATCCACCTTACGTTCCAGCTTCAATCCTCATAATATCGAAGAAATGCTCCACTTTATGTATCCATCAAATTAAGAAACTACTCAATATCTACGACACCGCTGAAAAAAGGTAGATCAGCCTTCATTTGATAGGAATCACCTAGTTGGACCCCATTTCTAGCACGTGGTCTGAATTCACCTCCAAGGCCCTCTTCATTTTCATCTTCAAGTTCAATATATAGAGGGACAACATGTTCCTCACGCAAGTTCGGTCTTTCCCTTGCAACTATAGAGGCTGCTCTCTGGACTTATGGGGGTGGGGCGTTGATTTGCTTACCTCTGACAAGTTCATTCAACATCTCAATGCTCCTAGCCATTCCTTCTACACTCTGCTTTATCCTTGTAAGACGTTCTCCAGTATCATTATCTTGCCCAGCCATCACAAGACCTGACTCTGATACCACCTGACGCAGCACAAAACGTTGATGGTTCGTGATTTCGATCATGGAGACCAAGATTGTTGATATCGTTCAACAAGACGATCGTTAAATCCAGAATTTAAGGGGAATTCTGAACTAGATACCTAAGCAAAATTCATTATCATTCTTCTGCGGTTACAACAAACTAAATATAGTAACAAATCATTAAAGCTACTATTAAAACTCCCAGATAACATAGTAATTAGAATGCAAGAATAAAGATAAAATGTCTAGATTCGAACAGTGATCAAATTCACTCCATTAATTGCAGTAGACTTTAATGATCAGATTCAAAGTTTCTGAAGACTTCATTAATGATGGTTGGCTTCGGAGTGGACTTAATTTGGTTGTCTTCTTGCAATTTTTGATTTGGATGCTGCTCTTCATTATCTTATAGTTTTCATCACCTAGAATCTAACTAGTTCAACTACACTACTCAGGATTGCCGGGTAAATTTTGCTTGGAAGCTAATATAAGTGGTTTATGTATTTACAAATTGGGATCATACCTCAACTTTCTTTATAGTCCCCAATACCTCAAGCCTGCACTTTGAGATGTGTGCTTTAATTTTCCTTGGTGTATTTTAAAAAAGAAAAAAAAGGCACTTAAGATCACAAGAGATTTTTAGTGAAATGGGCTAATTGGGTGTCGTGGAGTTTTGCCCCAGTGGAGATGGTAGAAGAGGCAAGCGCGAAATTTTAGAGGGAGCAAACCCTTCACTGACTATCGAGCTGCTCGTCAGCGCCATTCATATGTGCCCAACTTTAGTTTTAGGATTTTGTTAATTTGTTGGAACGTGAGAAACAGGAAAGGAAAGTATAACATTTTCAAAAGCAACCTGCACATGAATGTGAATTCTTAACTGGCGGTAGTTGTCGGCTAAGGAGGCAAAGTGAATGTCTCGTCTGCTTGTGAAACTTAAAGGCAACCCATAACTTGTTTTGCCGGTTACAGATGTTCTAATCTTAAGAGAATTTTGAGGGTATTTTATCAAAATATCACAGGAGGATATAGCATGTGACAAAAAAAATAATTTTTTGAGGAAATAACGTATTTTTATGAATCGCTAATAGAAATAATGGGTTATAACCAGGTATTTATATGCTATAACGATGGCCTCAATTATCGACATGAATACTTACATCCACATTAATAATTACATCTTCTTGCTCCTCTGCATGATCTTAACCATTCTCCCCCAGTTCATCTTCAAGAAGCTCACCAAAGCAACAACCAACACTAAACTCCACCTTCCTCCAAGCAGACCAGCTCTTCCAGTAATTGGTCACCTCCACCTCTTCACTCTTGCCTTGTACAAATGTTTCTACAATCTCTCCTCCAAATTAATATGGCCCTCTCCTGTATCTCCGACTGGGCCCTCGCATTGTCATCTCGTATCATCAGAATCCATGGCAACAGAGATCTTCCGGATCAATGATCTTGCCTTTTCGTCTCGCCCAACATTTGCTTTAAATCTGTTTATGAGTTACCTTGGGGAACCTCGGGATTTATCACTGCACTTTATGGTGATTACTGGAAATTCATTAAGAAACTTTTTGTGACTGAACTGCTTGGACCAAAAGCGCACACAAAATAAGAAACAATGAGGGGCAACAAGAATAAATGCTGGAGTTATGCAAAAAAATGTTATTTTTCCAAAACTTTTACATCTGTTTTTTCAAAACTTTTAGCAAAGTGTGTTTGGTTTAATAATTTTTTATTATTTTTAGCAAAGTGGAGATTTAATAATTTTTGTAGTTGTTTGAAAAAAATTGTCTCAGAAAGTATTTTTTATTAAAATTGGTTTGGTATTTATATATATTTGATTAAAATTGTAATTAAAATTATGATAGAATAAAAAATAATTTAATGTGTTTGGTTAAACATATTTAATGATGTTTGGTTAAACATGTTTTTTAAATTGATATTACAAAATAATTAAAATATATATATATATATATATTGATGGTTTTTAATTTAAATATTGTAAATTTAACTACCAGTATTACATCATTAAATAAATAATATTTTATATTAAATATTTTTTATTATTCTATTAAATTATCTACAATTTCATCATATATGAAATTCATCTGATAAGGACGATAGTTTTCATGTCTTTTTGAGTATGCAACAAAATCAGATAAAATATTATTAGAAAAAATTGAATTTGTGATCAAATTTCATAAATACTTCGTCATTATATAATTTTCTTTTAATTTATATAATATTATTAAATAATATTAAATATTAATTTTTCAAGTAAAATATAATTTTAAAAAAAATTTCTTTAAATATAAGTTGTTATAATTCGACACTCTTCACGTTAATAATATCAAGTGAAATTCATCTAATATTATTTACAATATCTAAATAAATTATATTTATCTTTAGCTACTTCTCATGAACCAACATTTTTTTTAAAAAAAAATCTCATATAAAAATAATACGTTTCAATATTATTAAACATAATGTTTACATGATGCATTTTAAAAATAAAAATTATTGTGTAAGCAAACACCTTCTAGCTTGATAAGAAAAACACTCAATTTTGACGCTCCTTCTCTCTCATGTCAAACACTTTATTTATGTTATATTTTGTTTAGCAAAACCAGGAATCCACGCATAAAGATTCCAGTTCCGTTCTCTTTCGTCCTCCTCAAGTAGTATGACAGGGACGCTAGGTGCAAATTTTGATTCCTTTTTGAATTCCCGCATAGCTTTACCTCCTCTGCTAATACCCTACGACAATTGCAAGAATTCCACTACTTTCCTGATTGAAAGTTTCAACAATTTTGTGAAGAATGGATAGGTGCAAGGGAGCCACCACCAATAACCAACTATTTTAACATTTTGGCTTTGTTTTCAGCTATTTTTTGGCTTTTGAATTAATTTCTTTGTTTAAATTCATAAAATAGAAAACAAAGGCAATAGATAATGGGTTATTAAAACATAGTTATTACTGATTATAGATTTGAAACCATAACAGAAGCATTCAAAAGAGAGAATGTGTTGAGTGATGGGGTCATTAGAATTTATTATGTGTTTGCAGCAACAAGTAATCAACAATTGGCAAATATTACCTTTGGAAAGGTATTGAAGAGCATACGGAGCAGAAAAATAGCACAAGAGCCTGCAAACAGGATTTGTGAAATGCATCTGCAAATGTTTAAGAGCTCAATTTTGTTTATCAAACAAAAAGAAAGAAAGAAAAGACTGATTCTCCCGTCTTTGGAGATTGTCAAATGAACTGCAAGTGAAGGATTTTCTCGAACAAAATATTTCCTGGAGAGGACGTGACAGAGAGATCCTAAAGGAGATTCAAGAATTCGGCAATGGATATGAACAGGGGATAGCGTCCATAATTATAAAAAATAACAAGAAATTTGTGTTTAGCAGTTATCCCTTACTTTTAAACCTGAAAAACAAGTTAAAGCTGTGCTCAAGGTTTTTTTTTTTTTCCCCCTTCTGAATAAGCAAATGTCCAGGAGAGAGTGTCAGAGCAATTGTTGTTGCTAGCTAGCATCGCCCTTTCTGTGAGGTGAAAGCTAGAAATCTAAATGGCATACATATGCTATATAGCCAATTAGGTATCATCCCTTAAGTTTATAGGTTGACAGTAAACCTCTTTCAATTGCATGAATTTCTTATTTTATTTGGGTTTATTGCGTTTTATTTCAATCAATGAGGGAAAGGTGGAAGGTCACAGTATTGGTTTCTGTTAGTAGAAACAGCAGCTTTGCTCCTGAAGATATGAGCTACCGAAGTCCTATCATTTTTATTAGGTTAGGTAGAACTTGGAAATCTTGATAACATCGGGTTTTCTTTTCTTTTGTTTCTTAATGTTTCTGTCTAATATATACTTTCTGGCGGTGGCTTTGGTGGATTGCTTTTGTATTCAAATGCAAGGTGGGTTGGGTGTGTCAGCTGCATCCACACTGTCACACTAAGAAGACCTTTGCAGTGAAGTAATAATTGTAAGACCAATGGACACTTGAACGGTATAAGAGGAAAAAAGAAATCTTTACAGAGAACAGCGCATGCTGCAGCCAGATGGATGTATCACCTGAATCCTGAATGCAAAATCATTTTGACCTCTTTATGAGCAGTTCACTATATCTTTCAGGTATTCTTGTCCCTTCCATTGTTTTAAGTATTTGCAACTTCCAATTCGGACAAGAAGCATCAGTTGTAGACTTGTTGTCAGCACTTGACAGGGTGTCATCACCCAATGTCAATCCACAAGCAAAATACAGATCTTGAGCACTTGAAAACAAGTGCACCATTAAAGCCCGTCTGTCGCTACTTAGCATCCATATGTTTCTTTAATGCAAAGGGATTAGGTATGGTCCACACAAAGCACACAGAGACGTAGCATCCCATGAAGCCATGATCTAACACTTTCATCTCCCTTGCTGTCATTTTCCAAATGCCATATCCTAAACTTCTCTCTACCGCTTATCCACCTGCACCAGCTTCTACTAATGGTTGAAGGTGCATGATTTACTGATTTCAATCAGGTCCATTTTTTGGAGTATTTTTCCTGTTTCTTCTATCTTGTCCTTCAAAACTCAAATGACACATACGCAATCCACCTCCATGTGAGCTTCGACACTCAATTTCGTTCCCCACAAGCCAAATCATAAAATAGATACGCATCCTATAGAGCTCAAGATTGGATGATTTCTAATCGCCAAGAGCTCATCACCTTAAAGTGTGGGCTGTGATGTATAATTTTCCAATACGTTATTAGTATTGAGGTCTACATGATTCATTGCCATTCGGGTCCTCCTTTTCCTTTGTATCAGTGTCGGAAAGTGATGGAATCCTAACATTCAGGATACCCCTTGTGGCCTCATTACAAAGACACAGCTCATTGATCATTGTAGCAAATATAATCAGGATTCCATGCATGATTTGATTAACATTACAAGTTTGGACACGTTTGTATTCGATATTACATGTCCTCATCGTACATTAACACGCAGGTAATGCCTTGACACCTCTCTCTCAATTATTTTCCAACACTGGGTACGTTTCTGGCCATTATGCGTCTTTTGTTAAAGCATGGGCGACAAAACAAATGCTCAAAGGATGCTTCCATGAATTTTAATCTTGCCGGAGTATTCATCGTTGTCATTTCCTTAGAAATATTCATAAGATTAGCAAATCTGTGGTAAAAAAGAAAAAAAAAATGATACATATACTATACTACTATACCATAACATTAAAACGGAAACAAAAACCCAAAAAAATCACATGGGGTTGTATGGGATATAATCCTGTTACTGGTGTTTTCTTTTTTAACCATACTAGCCTTCCTTCTCTCCATCATCTATAGGTCTAGTTGAGGAACTTGATCCTGATGCCATTCCAATGACTTGGCTATGTGTGAACCTTTGTAACTGTATCATGCGGGCATAAGACCCATCAGGATAATTTTTCAATAGATGCGAGTGGGATCCTTGCTCTGCTACTTTACCATCATCGATTACAGCAATGACATGGGCATTCCTTATAGTTGATAGCCGGTGAGCAACAACAATTGTGGTCTTTCCCGAGCAAGCACGGTCCAGAGCTTCCTGGACAGACCTCTCAGATTCTGCATCTAGTGCACTTGTTGCTTCATCAAGTAGCATGAGCTCAGCCTTCCTTATTAAAGCCCGGGCAATGGCAACTCTTTGCTTCTGTCCACCGGATAACTGAACTCCCCTCTCCCCTACGAATGTTTTGTACCCATCTGGCAATGAAGATATGAACTTATCAGCATTGGCCAAAGTAGCAGCTTCAATAATTTCAGCCTCAGTTGTTGACTCATTCCCGTAAGCAATATTTTCATAAATGGTAGTAGCAAAGAGGCAAGGCTCTTGAGGGACTACTGCAATGTGCTTCCTCAGGGACTTGAGATTATATTTCCTAATGTCCTTTCCATCAATCATCACACGCCCGGATGATGGCTCATAGAATCTCTGTATGAGAGCAATGACAGAGCTCTTACCACATCCACTAGGACCCACAAGGGCAAGAATTTTGCCAGCTCGTGCACGAAGATTGAGGTCACGGAAAACTGGAATGTCAGGGCGAGTGGGATAAGAAAAGTCTACATGCTTTAGTTCAACTTCTCCACGAAGACGGTCAGGAACTGGGGTGGCATCTGGATCATCAGGTTCAATTTCAGTTTTGCGGTCAAGCAGGTCGAAGACTGAGCGCATGGCTCGACCACCCTTAATGAAGTCAGGAGCCAAGGTTAATGTCTCAGCTGCACCATTGGCAGAGACCATGAGGACCATAAAAACTCGAATTGTATTAGAGAAATCAGAGATTCCATGCTTCACAAGCCAGGATGCATACCAAAGACCAAGAGCATAAGAAGCATAAAGAGAAAACTGTGCTATCCCAAATCCACTTCCTGCAATCTGTCCCTTCCAAAAGCAACGGCGTAAAGGTGTTTCAAGATTGGAAGAGAAAAGACCCACTATTTTTGCCTCTGAATTGAAGGCAGCAACAGTCCTCACATTGGCTATGGCCTCTCCAGCCAGTTGTGTAGCCTTCGAATGGGCAGCCTCTAGGTCTCCCGAGAAACCATTCATGAACATTTTCTGTTAACAATCAGAGCCCCAAAAAAAAATCAGAAAAAGTTAATTAAAGTGAATTATTTCACACACCTAACATAAGGGATGAAAATTTTAGATCACATCTGGCTTTTACAGAAAATGAAAACCACATTTAACGTATGAAACATCATAAACCCATTTGGATTTGTCAATGGATGTATAGAACTCTTCTGATGAATCATAAGATAATTAAAAAAGGAATCAATATGTCCATCTCTGAAACATATCATTTCCATCCTACATAATTCTTTCAGTATTGTTACCAAAAGCCAAGATCAAGTGAACAATTTACTGCTGACAGTAGCTTCTCAATAATCTGATTACAAGTGACATTACTGAAGAACTGGTCAGAGAAACAAACCTGTAGAACAGTGGCTGCAACAACCAAAGGGAAGACAGCGATGAGGACAAGAGCAAGACGCCACTGCAAAACAAACCCCACAGTGCAAGCAACTAGCAAGAGTGCTGTATTCTGTACAATCACTGAAATTCTGTCTCCAATGGCTGATCTGACATTGTTTGCATCGAGAGCCAATCTTGCTGCAATCCTAGCACTCTCATTTTCTTCCTGATCAAACCATGCCATTTCATTTTTTAGCACTGCTGTCAGCATTTTCTCCCTCACTCGTTTTGTAAGGTTTTCTCCCACAATATCCCAAAAGGAATGCTGTAGTGTATTGAATATCAGGGAAGCTGATGAGAGCCCAATTAGCAAATAGCAGTATTTTGCAATTTCTCTGCTCATATAAGCATGGTTCGGATTATAATAGATGCTGAGTACAGCGCTAAGAACATATGCAAAGAAGGCGCTAAGGGAACCACAAATAACAGACCCAATAGAACCAACCAAGGCATAGACCCATTCAGGAGAATTCATCTTTGCAAGGCGCCAAAAGGAACTAGCTTGCTCCTTGAAAGCAAGTTTTTCAAGTCGGTAATTGGGGAATGGGGCATCAAGGGAGAGACTAAAATCAGAGGTAGAAAAGTCAGAAAGCCTTCGTGAGTATGGTGATCGTCCATATGAAGAATTACGGGCAATTATTGGTGAGCTTACAGAGTTCCTGGCACTAGAAGGCCTGCAATAAAGAACAGCATTAAGTGGTAAACTAAAGGCTTGTCCATAAAAACATTTGCATGTTTTAGGAACAAAAGACATACCAAATTAGAATGATCAAATATTCAAATGAGGAATAAATTGATGGAACCTACCTTGCACTGCTCTTTCTGGCATTGTTTAGAGCTGTTTCATGTGCCATCTCCTGCATTCTGATGAGCTTAGCGTACACACCATTTTCTCCTTTAGCAATGAGCTCATCATGTGTTCCTATTTCACTAACACTACCCTGCTGGAGTACAGCAACAAGGTCAGCCTTGCGTATGGTGGAGAGCCGATGGGCAATGACAAGAGTAGTCCTACCAATCATGAACCTGTCAAGGGCCTCTTGCACAAGCTTTTCTGACTCGGAATCCAAAGCACTTGTTGCCTCGTCTAAAAGCAAAATTGCTGGGTTTTTCAACATAGCCCTGGCTATAGCTATTCTCTGCTTCTGCCCTCCAGAAAGCTGCAGTCCTCTCTCACCTACCTGCAATTTTCAAATCCTTTAAAACAAGTGCTGTGTGCTCTGTTGAATTTCTACATGATTTTTTTATCAATTACCAATGATTCCAATAAAAGTAGAAAAAAGAAACAAAAAAATTGAGAAATCATATTCCAAAATAAGACTGGATTGGAGAAAAATATTTGATAATTCCATTTTCATGCAATTACTCACCAACTGGTCAAAGCATAATGTGATTACCTTTTCAGGCATAATTGTATCAGCATAGGCACATTGACAGAATTTTCCTTCAGTTTATTTCTTTGAATTTTTCCCTAGGTCCGTTGTAAATTACGACTTTCTTGCCAATAATATGCTAATGTTAATTCTTTTTTTTTTCCTTGAAAGACATTGTGTAGCTTATAGTTTAGCTGATTAACTAGTATTCAAACGAGTAATTTCTTCATGAATATTAATTCATTCTTCTCTCAGCTATGTCTTCCCACTTGTGGTCTTCAAGTACTTATCTACCTCCAACGTCAACATCATAGAGATTCTTATTGGCCTTCTAATGTAGTGGAGTTTTGTAAAGACCCATGCCTTTCATTTAATGATGACATCATGCCTTTCATTTATTTTTATTTTAGTATTGCCTTCTTCTTGATATATCCTCTCTCTAAGTTTATTTCCTCCTTATTTCTGCATAAGTATATAAAACCTTACATTTGCACATGCAATGTTGACTATAGCATGTTACTTCTATCAAATGCATGCCTGACCAAAACGCATTCCCACATTGACTTCTAATAAGAAATCCGACAATGTTAGGCTGAGTTTGTTGACCAAATAAATCATTCAATCTTTTAATACTGTACTCTATAGAAGTGGCAAATTATATGGCATAAAAAATAAATCCAACTACTGTGATCTCCACTGACCACCGGTCAGGATCTATCATTTCATTTCACATTCTTGAATGAACTAGTTTTACCCCACCTGCCACAAAGTATTTTACCTTGCAGAGGGTTAGTTCAGTTGTTATTTCTTTCTTAAAGGATTTGATTCAAATTTACTCAGGGGATTTAAGTTCAGTTATTCCACATGTGTAAAGAAAATAGATAATTATGACAGCAAGTTAAATAGGCACTTAACAAGGTTAGACAACCTAGTTGGTTAAGCACCCATTGTCAATTTCTTACCCAATATTCACAGGCCACAGCACATTTAAAACCAACTTACCTGAGTGTCAAAGCCATCAGGTAGCTTGATAATGAATGAATGGGCATTTGCAACTCTGGCAGCTTCTTCGATCTCAACTTGATCTGCATCAGGCCTTCCCAGTAGTATATTTTCCTTGATGGTTGTTGCAAACAAGGCAGGCTCTTGGCTAACAAGCCCTATCTGTTGTCTCAACCATCGCAGCTTTAAAGTCTTAATGTCATGCCCATCTAGCAGTACTTGTCCTGCAAAAACTTTGTTTTATCAATAGAATACTTGTGCTAAAACTTTCAGATCCACATGTACTGGTTGAACGAAAGAAGCAAATTTACTTCAGTTGGCAGTTATACATTAATTCTGTCAATTTAAACATTGACATTTTTCACAAGATGTAATTGTCTACTGTAGTTTATTTACTAAGAATGAAAATATAGCACAATTTACCTGAGTTGGGATCATAGAATCTCTCAATGAGTGAGACTACAGTGCTTTTACCAGAGCCACTGCTGCCAACTAAAGCTATGGTCTTTCCAGCTGGGACATTAAGTGAAAAATTGTTCAGAATTCGAACGTCTGGCCTTGATGGGTATGCAAAATCTACATTATTGAGCTCCACAAGCCCAGTAACTGCCTCTAATTCTATCCCAGATTCACTGTTTCGATCAATAGCCGGCTTATGATCAATTATTCGGAAAATTTTTGCAGCTGCAACTTTTGCTTTCGCAAATGCACCCATGCTAGGGATAGCTTGTCCTATACCTCTGCCAACAAAACAAAACTTTAGCCAAATCAAGATTTGATTTGATAAATGTATCAAAATATTATACTTCATTACAAGATGAAATCAAGGGCTTACAATCCTCCAATCATGACTGCAAACATGGTAGCTATGGCTAGACCTCCATTGGTGTAACGATGTCTAACAAGATAACCTCCATACCAGAGAAGAAGAGCATAGCAACAGAAAACTACAAAGTAAGTTGCACCTAATCCCATTCCCTTAGAAAATCCACTCTTGTAACCGATCCTTTGAGCGACCTTCAAAGCTGACGAGTAGGCTTGTAATGCTCTTGATTCCCCAACAAATGCCAAAACAACCCGAATTTGGACTAGTGTCTGCAATTTGGCTTCAAATTAGCAAACACCCATATAATACAACCGGGAAAGATTCTCACTAAGTAACTTGAGCTCCAATCTTCTACAATTTGAAACTAAATCACAGAGTAAAGTTGCAATTTTTTGATACCTGCTCTACAATGTTTCCAGCCTGTGATAAAGCTTCTTGGCTCTTGCCAGAGAGTTTGGCTAATGTGGTGGTGTGGATGGCTCCAATCACAGCAATGAGTGGAACCACTGCCAGAGTAACCAGTGCCAATTGCCACACAGCGGTGAAACCCACCACAAATCCAGAAACAAATGTTGCCATATAGTGAATAAAATTACCCAGCTGCACAAAAACCAAAAAAAAAAGACGACGTCAGACAATTTTAGACAAAAAGGGGGGGAGGGGGTAATTAGGAATGATGAAACAGAGTTGTTCTTGTTCAGTTTTTACCTTCTCACTAATGGCATCTTGGACCATCACTGCATCAGTGTTAATGGCAAAAACAACGTCTGAGGTCCGAACCTCGGTGTCAAAGTATTGAATGTCCTGGTTTAACGCTGCTTCTAGGTACTTGATCCTCATCTTTGTTGATTGCCTCTCTCCAGTCCACATCCAACATGATATTTCTGCATCCAAAACTCAAGCTTTCTTTCAATTCCATTATTGTTGATTAGCATATCCAAACAATAGAAACCAATATCAAAACAAACCAGGCAACTGCAACAGAACCTACCTGCCCATGAAGATGCCCAAATGGCAGCACCAACGATAAGAAAGTAAAATGCGTACTGCAAAACTCAAAACCACAAAGTTACATTATTGTTCACATTTGTCAATATGTTAACATGAAAAAGGATGCTGCTTATTAGTACTTTTCATGAATTGTTTGTTTGAATCAAGTACCTTCAAAACCTCTTGCATCATCTTATCCATGTTATTGGCGTTAGAGCCAAAAGAGTTAACAAGATCGGCAAAGAACCGAAGAAAGAGAGGCAAAGAACATCCGTGTACAAATGCACCCATTGACCCAATTCCCATCAACACATAATCTAAACCATCAGCAAATCTAAACAGCTCTCCAAATCCAACTAGAGCCACATCACCCGGCTTCTCTCCATTGCCGCCACCACCACCACTACTACTAGAAGTCCCACCTTTCTTTGGCTCTGTGCTTTCCATTTCTCTTCTCTCAACTACACTTTGTTGTTGTTGTTGCAGTTGGTCCGTTGAGTTTGTGTATAATGTTAGACTTGGTGTTGTTGGTGTGATTTTAGAGGGGTGGGAGTGAGAAGAGGGATCAGGAGGAGGCTCAGACACGAGCTCAAGGCCTTGCATTTCTGACCATTTCCATTGTTCAATCGTCTTTATCTCTAGAGACTCTTGTGACATTTGCAAAAATTATCACTTGCTAGCTACCTAGCTTTATTGAACAGGCAAACCCACCTCCTTCTCTCCTCTTTATTATCTCGCACTATCTGGCTTTTGTGCTTATGTTCTTTTATTTTCCCTCTCTCTTAAGTCTTTTCTTTTTTCTTTTCTTTTACCCTCTCTTAAGTCATGTTTCTTACTTGATTGTTACTATTTCTGTCTCTCACCTTCTCCTCCTACCTTGTATCCAAAGCAGATACTGGCAAAGGGCTTTTTTAACTAAAAATAAAATTAAAAAATTAAGATATATGTGTAGATCAAGATATTTAATTTTACAAGATAATATATTTACCCTATTGTATTTGCTAAATTTATTTATTAAAATAATTTTTTTATTCAATTAAATAATAATAAAAATACACACATGCATTAAATTGATTAAATAAAATAAAATAAAAAATAAAAATATGCATGGCTACATATATTATAAATATTATTTGAGAATAAATATTTTTATTTTAAAAATAAAGTTTTTATGCGCAAAAGACAAAAAAATACAGATAAATCAAAAAAACCTCTTCAAAAATTAAATGCATATAAAATTACTGTCATTTAAAAAAAAAACTTCCTAAACAAAATAAAATACATAAGGGGCATTAATCTCAATATAAATATAAATAATAATTTTTAAAAAAATAAAAAGTCAGGTCAGCCTACTTGATCCATTTTGTTAAGGTCAACGCAGCTAAGCCCTCTTTTTTTCATATAAAAGTTTACCCTAATTTTAAAAAAAGCCCTCTTTTTTTCATATAAAAGTTTAGCCTAATTTTTTTTAAAAAAATTAAAGTTTGACAATGCGTTGTTTGTATTCTCCAGTTTCTGGTTGTTGTGGTGTCCAAAAAAACAAAGTTATTGGTTTTTTCGGTTCAAAATCTGAATTTTCAACCTATTTTTTATCTAAAACACTAAAAAACATCATAAACAACTTGATAAACTTATTCATATCCTCAAAAAACTATTTTAAAACTCAAAATCAACTCGAAACAAAAAATCTTACCCCGATTATATTTGTTTTTCTTGACAATTTCAAGGTAAAAAAAACTCCCTAACGTGAGCCCTGTCATTAAAAAGAATAATTTGACACTAATTTCAACCATTTTAATAGTTATAATCGGGGCTATGGAAATTTGTTTTCTCTGATATTGGATTCCAATGACTTTTTCTTACATTTCTCGTATCAAAGACTAAAAAATAAAAAAAATATAATTTGAGATCAAAATTGATTTTTCTCTTTAATTTTGAAAACTAAATAGATTCAATATCTATAATTTGTAAAGTATAGAGACTAAAGTAAATATTTTTCCTAAACTTTTAAAGTCACTCATTTCATTCATGGTTTATATTTAGTTGCCTGTCTTTTAATCTCACTCTCCCCTGATAAATTAACTTATAATTGGTTCAATAAAAGCCAAATGAAAAAAATGATACTGTGATATGTTTGTTCATAGTGCCATACAAGGGGATCTATAGTAAATCCCTCACGCGTTTTAGTTTTTTTAATTAATTATATATTTTAAGTTATATTAAAAAAAAATAACTAAAAAAAAGTATTATTTATTGTTTCAATTAGTGTGGTGACTCTTCAGCTATAGAATATAACATTGCTAATGAGTTTGGTATTTTTAGTATTTGAATAATTATTTTCTTATCATTAAACTTTTCTTTTAATTTCATCCTTTCCATTATATTTATATATCTATAAGCTTAAAAATTTATTTATTTTTACATGCTACATTGTATTTGCAATATCAATAAAAGTTCTAGTATCAAATTAATGTTTAATTTTACAAAATCAAAATTTAATTTTATCAATTAATAAAATTAAAAATAGGGACCAACACAAAAATAAAGAGAATCTATCAATTTTTCTTTTTTACAATCATATGGCTTACAAAAGTGCAATTTTGCCTCTAAAGTTTTTATTTTCTTATTTTGACCCTTGTGCTTGTGCTTTAAGGAATTCACATTTTATTCCTAAATTTTATTTGTTTTACATTTCAATCCATAAAAGGATGTGTTAATAAGTTCTTTGTGGATAAAAATGTTCAACAAAAATAGTGTTTTCCTTTAAAACTTGAAAGGGGAGTTCAATAAAGTTAGTTTTTCTCTTTGAAAATATCATAAAAAATAATAAGTTACCCATAAAGTTTTTTTTATTCAATTGGATTTTAATATTTTTAAGGTCATTTTAGAATTTCTTTTTTTTTTTAGGATTTGAAATGTGTTTATTAAAATTATTAAGGTATTTTTAGATGAAAACAAGTTAAAAATTAGACTTATATGATCCAAAACTCAAACTTGATTTTTTTATTACTAGAAGTGGGCAAAAATAAATTAAAAAATGATGCATCATTTGATCAAATAAATGATGCACAATCTACCCAAATAAATGACATATCATCTACCCTATAAAAAATATTATGATCAAAAGATGTGTCATCAATTTGTTAAAAAAATAAAACAAGTGCATGGGCATGACTTGTTCTATTAATACCAAACGCACCTAACCTTCTTTTAGATATCTCTTAACCTTCTTTTAGATATCTCTTTATTTTTTCTTGTTAAAATAAATGGATAAAAAATCCCTTCAAATCAATATATTGAAATAATATTTAATGGAGTATCCAATCATGCTATTATTTTTAAGAATATTAGATTTTTTCTATGATGATGTTATTGATTGTTTTATAAATAATTATGTATTAGCCTAATAAGAAAAAATTTTAAAATAATTTTCTCATTAATACTTATTTTAAAAATACTTATTTATTAACATTCTCTAATAAAAAGAATCTCAAAATTTTTGTTCTTGAATTGTTTTTTTTAGGTGTGTAAAAATAATAAATTATGTTTTTTAATTTTTTTTATTGAAACTTATTTTCACAATCATAATAATGTTTTAATTAAAAAATATATAAATCATAATTTTTTTTCAAAAACAATGCATGAATAAGAAAATTAGGTTTTCATAACAAATTTTTTATTTTTATTTTTAGTTCAAATCATTATAGTTTTGTGAATATATTTTTATGATTGCTATTATTTTTTATTCAATGAACTATATAGCTAATAAAAAAAATTTATTGTCAAAAAAATACAAGAATTAGAAAAACAATATTAATAAAAACAATATATTTATCCTTTATAATTTTTTTTATTATCTTGCTTGCAATTTGTTTTATTACCATATAATTAAATAAAAAATATATACGGGTAGAGCCAATATCACTAGTAATGTTTTGTAGATGCTTGATATTATAGTACTTTTTGATGCTTTCATTTAAAAAAAAAACTTTTAATCATGGTTTTAAAAAAAATTATTCGATTAAAATTCTGCAAAATAAATTAAAAACATATTATTTTATGAAATTGTGCGTGAGGGCCTGGCCCAGTACAAAAGCATGTAGTTTTTTCCATGTTAATGTAAAAAACGAAACGACCACAATACTAAAAGGGTTCAAAACAAGTGAAAGATCACAGAAGCAGTGACAAAGAAGCAAAAAGGTTGTTGGTCCCAATCTTCTCAGTTGCTGCGCGCTAGTTTATTTTTATATTTTAAAAATATTTTCTTAAAAAATAAGAATTTTTTTTACTTCAAATTTTATTCCAAACAATGTTTTTGTTTTTTTAATAAGCTTTCGGATGCCCAAAAGACACGTGGTAAAGTCATTTAACGAAGCTACTAATTATTATCTATAGTCATGAGGAATACAAAAGGATAATTACATTCTATTTAAAACATCTAATTAAAATTTAAATTTACTAATATAACCTCATTCTATTTCTAAAAGAATCTGATTTTCTTTTTTGTTACTTTAATGATCGCACGGACCATCCATTTTTTAACGGTGTTGATATAGTTCTTCTCCTTCATGAATGTTTTAGGAATCTTCTTAATCAATAAAAAAAAAGGTTATTTACTGTGTGTTTTTTTTTGGAGGGCACAACTTCCTTGTAAAAAAAACAAATTTTGTAGATATTAAATAATAATATCTTTAATGACATAGGAAGATTTCTTTTTTAAAAAAAAAACAATTTTTAGTCATTCATTACACCAAACATTCAACTTGAAATTATGAAAAAAATAAATTTACAAGAAAGGCTAAACATAGAAAATAAAAAAATAAAATGAACAAGAAAATGTTAGAAATAAGAAAGTCCAATGATTTATAAAAAGATATTAGCATAAGAAAAATTATGGAAGAATAATTTTTTTATAAAGAAAAATATTTGATAAGATATTTATTATTACAAGAATATTTTAGATATTAAAAGAATATTTATAGCACTTGTTTAGTTAAACATGAAACACAATTATTAAAGATGTTACTTTTATCTAAAAAGCATGTTAGAGAGGTTATGTTTTGGTGGTTTAATGCGTCCTAGGATTAAAAAAAGAAAAAAAACTTTTTTTTCCCTGTTTCTGAGACTTTTGATAACATTCAATAAGCAATGCATATAGACACAAATTAAAAACGCCAAAACAAATATTTGGGTTTTCAATGTATTATAATATAAAAATATTTTAATCACAAACTACCAAATATTTTAGTACAATTAACTAAAACCTAATTTACTTAAAACTATATAAGAAAGGGCTTTCTTTTTCCTGTTTAGAATACATGTCATGTATGGTAAGACTAAAATTCATGAAGATGTTAGCATGGTCTGAGTCCAGATAACTAAAAAGAAATCACGTCGTCATCTTAACTAATGGGGGGCAAAGGCAAACAACATGAGATTGCTTTAGTTTTACTTTAGGGGTAAAAATCATATGGAAAGGGACAGATGCTGCTGAGAGAGAGAGAGAGAGGGTTTAGAGTGGACTCTCCACCCGACAATCAACACTGTGTGTGGAGGTTGAAGTGGGTTTTTGACCACGCCACCAATTCATATTCGTAGTGGAAAACCTGTCCACTTTTTTAAAAGAATATCATTATTGTTATATTTGTTTGTTAGTATCTAATAAATCAAAATATTAAATCCGGCGTCTTTTCCTGGAAACTGCAGAAATCCAATGGAAGTTAGCTTCGACTTAAACCTAAACGTTTCTTGCACGATATTATTGGTTGATAAAAATTGAAAATACAAAGCTTGTTCGATCTTTTAACTTTATCTGACAGTATTAACCTTTTCATACACGGGTTCTTCGAACAGTTTCACACGATCAACTCCCCAGGACTATTTCAAACTAGCACAGTCATTTGCATCCATTCAAAATCCCATCCTTAATATATAAAAAATGGATTTATTTATGAATTGTTCGCACTCTATAACTTAATTTGCCTTTCATAACATAATAGGTTTTTTTCTTCAATTTGTCATAAAATGAATTAGTTTTATTTTTAAATATACTTTGAATTTCTAAACTATCATTATAGCAGGATTTTTAGGTCAATTTATTGGGATCAATCATGTGATTTGCATGTGAGAAGACGCTTGACTTAAGAACTTAACATATATTTAAATATAAAACATCTAAAGCATGCTACTAATTCTAGTGGGTTGGTTTGAAAATCTCTTTTGAAAGATAGATCAGAAGCTTAACACATATTTAAAGATTAAAGGGACTCAATTAGAAATATAAAAATAATTTTAAATATAAGGGAAAATTTAGTGGCCAACCTTAATTTCTTTTTTTTTCATCTTTTACCCTTGAAGATATCTGGATTCCACGTCAGTTAAATGAACCAAAATTATCTTGAATTTTGAATCAAACTGAACCCAGCATCTTAACTTTAATTTCTTTTATTTGAGCATTATGAACTAGTTTATAGTGAAATATGGCCCCTCCATATAGGTTTATGTCCCTTCATTGTTTTTTTTATAAAAAAAAATCACATGTTTTCCTTACGCATGCCATGTTTCTAGCCTTTTATATGCTATTAAAATTATTAAAAAATACATAGTTTTTTAGTAAAAAATTTCTCAAGTCAAAAAAATTAAAATTAAAATTATTTAAAAGATATCTCTACAAATGAAACTACTGAAACACTGACCAAAAATTTATTTGGAGATGGAAAAATACCATGGATTATACTGTAGAGACAAACTGAAAAAACTATTCACTACTATAATAAAAATATTTTTTTTGTCCTTATAATAAAAAAAATGAAAGGCATGTTACCTAGAGGTATTTTGGTTTTTTTGCATTACTAGTGACACAACGAAAAGATTAATGTCTTCTTCTAAGTGCAGGAGTGTCGAAGTAATAAATAACTCAGCAAGACCAGGGTCGAACCACAGAGAGGTTAATTGTACAAATTATAAACAACAATTATAAACAACAACAATAGTAACAATAACAATAACAATAATATTAGTAGCAATAATAATAATAATAATACTAATAGTAGTAGTAGTAGTAGTAGTAGTAGTAGTAGTAGTAGTAATAATAATAATAATAATAAAGAAAGAGAAGAAGAAGAAGATGATGAGAACTTTGAGATGGAATATTAATGTAACGATTAAACAATGATAATAACAAATGTCAAGGTTAGAGGTTCCACTAATGGTATATCAAACAAGTATAGTATAAACTCTTATTATTGAATTGGAAACCACACACAAAGGAGGTTCCAATCAGATTATATATTGTTAACATGATTACATTAGTCATCTTATTCAATTAATGCTAATACTTGTAAATCTCGTCAAGCATTCATGATTATAACTTATGTTAACAACAAATCAAGTTCCTTTCATAGCTCAGGTGTCGGTTATACCATACATTATGGGCTATGAAAGTGCCAAGCATTTGTTGTACCAAGTGTTATATAACATAAATCAAGATTAGTCATTTAACAAGCAAAGTATTAAAGAGTGAACAAGATAGCAAATATAAAACATGTTAGTATCAAACATTAAAGTCCATATTAAGTTTACATTATACTTATTCTTACACCATTAGTGTAACCTTTTCACCTTGACATAATTAACTTAGCTAGACATAATGAAAGAAAGCAAAATAGATAAACAAAATAAGAACATAAAAGTTAACTAAGTAAAGGAAAGGAAATGAAAGGCATAAACTTAATATTAATGAAAACAAAGCATAAAAAATACAAAGAGAGAAAGGAAGAGCATGATCTTGATCTGGAAATCAAGATGCCTAAATGCATGGCAAATGCCTCCTTTTATAGGCCAAAAATGGGAACTATTGATTTGATGACTAATTGATAAGTGGGTGACCAACTTTTGACTTGGTGACAATCCTTATCTTCTCTTGTCTGCCCAAAACGTCATTGATAACGTCAAAATTGGAGCCAGTTGTAAACATGAAAGTTGTAGGCAATTGTCTCAGCTTTCTTGTGTAAAAAATTCAGCTCATTTGGACTTCTAGAACTCCAGATATGGCCAAAATACCGAACAGTGCTCGGGCTGGAAGACAGATTCGGGCTTCTTTGTTGTTGCTACAATTTGGACTTGATAATGGCCTTTTTAGATCTTGGGCTCCATATGAAAGTTGTAGGCCTATGTCTTACCTTTCCATCCATATAAATTGGACCTAAATCTGAGATATATAGCTCTAGATATGACCCAATTACCGAATAGTGTTCCGGTTTGGATTGCACCGACATCTCTTTTCTAATTTTGGTCATCTCTTTGTCCTTGCAATTTAAGTTCTTCAAGTCATCAATCAATCCTTTCATTTATGTGATAGGCCTGCATTAAAGATAGACATTTATCACAAATTATAGGTATCTTATATTATTAGATATATTATTATAAAACATGCTTTAGTTAAGGAGTTATTGATACTTCAAGTGCAAAATGATAATATAAAACCTTGATAAAAATGCACTTTTAAGTACTAATCAACTAGTCATTAGTTATCTGATATAGAGCATTTGTAATTATTTTTTTTTTGAAGCAGTAAAATTTATTTTTTCTCTTATTCAAGATTTTTAAAGATGTTTATTTAGGGTATTTTAGTTTTTTTCCTTTTTATATACATTTAAAGAAAACATATTTACCTTCAAACTTCAAAAATATAAATTGTGGATCTAAAGGATTTTTTTATACTTTTAAAGATTTTTTTTTGAACCAATAAAGGCAAACTATCCTTTCAAGTTGCTTAGTTAATATTAAAATTAAAAATATTATTGGCACGTGATTACAGTATATTTATGCATGAGAGGTGTAAATATTCTTTGGATGGTATGTGCGGCATCTCTAGTGGTCAAACTTGTTATTCCACTATATTTTTAGAAGTTTCATTATGTTTTTTTTCCTTAATGTGACGAGTGTTGATTGTGATATAGTAGTTTATTGTTGGTGATTTTTTTGTTTGTTTTTTCTCTCCTCCTTCAAAAAGTGTGGGTTGATCCTCTTTATTTTTTATATTTCAACCTTAATTTTTATTTTTTTTTATTTTGAATTTTTTTCTTGGTCTTTTTATAAAAAACATTATATTCTCAATTTAATCCTTAAATTTTAATTTTAATTTTTCATTTTTAATTTTTTTAATTTTTATCTTTATTATTTTGATTTTTTATTATTTTCCTTGATCATTTCATAAAATTTTAATTGGTGTCAATTTTATCCTTTAATCCATGTTAATTTTTTTTTCCAATTAACCATCCAATTAGAAAGTTTTTGTTTCCCTCTTATTTACTTTTTTATTTTAATTTTTACCCTCATTCTTTTAATTATAATTTATTTATTTATTTTGGATCATTTTATGTAAATGGTTTTTTTTTTACTAGTTTCATTATTCAACGTTTGTTTATTAGGAATTGAACTTCACAATTTTTTCCAAATTATAAGTTTAAAAGGTTAACATAAGCCGACATCTATTTTTTTAGCTTATTTTATTTTTCTATTTCGATGTTCAATATTAATTGTGTTTTTTTTTTTAAATGGGCCTTCTATGATGTTACTCTTAAATTCATGAGTAAGGTCATTGGTTTTAAAAATTAACATGAGTTAACTTTAGTATTTTTCTTAGGTCTTTCTATTTAATTAATTTATTTTCAATTTTATTTTTAAACATTTGATTTTTTCTAATTGGTCTACGAGTTTTTTTTCTTCATTCTTTTATGTGGAATTATCTTAATTTTATATCTATGATCGTGAGTTTAACATGTTAGTTCATGTTGAGTTGTTTTTTAATTCATTTTTCAAATTTATTACTCAACATTGAGTTTTTTGATTCATTGTTTTTCTGTTTTACCTCTAAACAAAAAAGTACTGACCTTATAACCACAGTTACAAGTTTCAGTGGTTTGCATGAGATGACTTTGATCTTTTTTATATTTTTTAAAATTATTTTTTTTTCAATTTCATCATTTAATATTTTTTTTGAATTGATCTTCATGTTTTTTTTCACTTTCCTTTCACATTTATTTTTTTATATCAAATATTTAATTTTAATTATTTTCTGATCAAATATCAATTTATTTAATTAGAATCATATATAAATATCTTGAGTTATAATTCAATTTTTTTATTTATCCAATGACCTAATGAAAAAGCCTATATTTTCTTTTCTTATTGAAAAAAATCCAACAACCAATTAAACACAAGTCACATGGCTAATAAATAATATTGATAGTGGGATTTAAACCATCCTCCATGAGCACTTATAAGAAAAATCAAGAATATAGTAATTATAATATTTTATATAAAATTCTTATACAAATATTTTTTTATTGTTGTTTTTTGAACAATTCATATCCTAGTTTAGCATGTTTAGTTGACACTTTATGATACATTACATTTTGTAAGAAAATATTTGTTTTCAAATTATTTTTATTTTAGGTAACAAATCTTTTCCTTGAATATCATTTTCCATGATAAAACTATTATTTTGTTTTTAGTTTGTAAAATCATTTAGCTTTATTTAAAGAGTAAGGAGATCTTTTACATAGACCCAGTATTTATTACAAGAATGAATAAGATTAAATAATCTTTTTGCATTTCTGTATAGTATAATTATTTTAAAACAACATAAAACATTAAACTTTGGTTAATAGGACTTTTACTCTTTAACTTAATTTTAAAATGGTTAAATTATGTTATTGTCCTTAAGATTTAAAAAAGTTTTGCCTTTGATTTAAAGCTTTTATTGTCCTTTCATTTGGTTATTTGGTAGTTGTTGGATGTTATTAGAGATAATAGGATAATTTTGTAAGACTAGAAGCACATGAATAGTGTTTGTTAGGTTCAGACGACACATGTGGCATCGTTCACCGGCTAAAATCTTGCTTTTAGAGCAACGACTAAAGTGTCTCGGCATATCCCCCATATATAAACGATATGTGTAACTTAATTATTATTGGTTTGGCATGTGTAACTTTTTTTTTTCCATCTCTCCCTGATTTTAATGTTGGATTTCAAAAAAATCAAATCAGCCCTTAAAGTTTGTTGTCCTTAAGATTTTGACCTTGTTTGGAAATGCCGGCCAACCCATATTTTAAAAAAATTTATTTTGTTTTGCTAAAAATATATTTTTTTAATGTTTTTAGATCATTTTGATGTGTTGATTTTAAAAATAATTTTTTATAATGAAAAAGCATCATTTTGATACATTTCTAAGCAAAAAACACTTTGAATTGCAACAACAACTACACTCCCAAATAGGCTCTTTGTTCCTATTCTCTTTATTACGATTTTTTATTTAGAATAATTCAAGAAATTAAGGATTTTTTTTTAATTTCTTCCTCTCTATTTTTTTTCATTTATCAAATTTGATTTTTATTCTTTTAATTATCATTTATTTATTTTATTGTAGTTTGTTTTTGATTTCTTTTTTTTTACAATTTCATCATTCTCAAGTTTTTTTTTTATCAAATCTAATCCTTTTTTTTGTAATGTTTTTTTTTTACTTTGCAAGATTTTTTTAGATTAATTTTTTTTTATTATTTCATTCTTTAACATTTAATTGGCTGAGTGTTTAACTTCTTAGTTGAGTCAGGGTCTAGAATTTAAAAGGTTATGTGTTTAAGAGATAAACCCCAATCTATAAAGTTGACATAGGTTTTATTGATTTTTTCCTTTTCTTTTAAGCTTGTTTTTCATCTTTTAATATTTTGTTATTCACTTTCTATGATATTTTTTAGTTGTTTTGAAAATAACATGGGTTGCCTTATTTTTTTTTATTGATCTTTATTAAATTTAGCTTTTTTAAAAGGATTTTTACTTTTATATTAAATTAAATTAATTAATTTTATTCTCCAACATTTAATTCTTTCGATGTTAAGTTTCTAGGTTGATCTTGCATAAAAAAATTAATGGATTACATGTTTAAGAGTTTAACTTAGGTTAACAATATTCACTCTTGTTTTTTTTCCTTTTTAAAGAATTTTTTTGCTATTTCATCCTCCAACATTCTTTTTTATTCTTTCTATGAGATTTATCTTTATTTTTAAAATAATATGGGTTGTCTCAATTTTTTTTTCTCGTCTCTGTTAAATTTAGTTTTCTTAAAAGAAATTTTTTTAATTTAATTAAATTAATTAATTTCATTTTTAAACATTTAATTTGGTGGGTACTAAGCATATTAGTTTAATTTAGGTTTACAATTTAATGAATTACAAGTTTAAGAGATTAACTCGGGTTTACAAGCTATACTCAAATTTGGTTTTTTTTTTTCAAGTTTATTTTTTGGTTTCATCCACTAAAATTTTGTTATTATTTAAATTTATTTTCTATGATATTTTTATATGGTTTTGAAAGAAACAATTGTTACCTTAGATTTTTTTTCCTTGAAATTTGTTGAATCTAGCTTTTTAAAAAGAAAACTTATTTTTTAATTTAATTAAATTAATTGTGTGAAAGTAAATATAAGATGTTTGATTTATGATGTTTTGTTTTTGTTTGTTTTTTGAACTTCTGTCCTGATAGCACATATGACCTTTTGAGTTACTAAATTTTTAGTACTCCTTCTGAAATATTAATAACACATGAATTTATATACATTTTTTTAGCAAAACAATTAACCCGGTCTTCGTCGTACCACAGGCAATTTATATATTTACACCGGAAGGAAAAAGATGATCCATTGCAGCAACCTTTAATTAACTGTAACAATACAGAAGCCAGTGTTTATGCTATATTATGAAAGTAGGTAAAAAGCGATCGTGTGTGTGTGTGTGTGTGAATATACATTTTAATTTTTCAAAGTCAATTTTAATTTTTAAACTTGTGTCACCCTGTAACCTGGTTTCGACCATAATAATTATGGTTTTGTTTTTCATCCGTGAGCAGTAATAACTCCTCCAGCATTGTAGTAAAACATTAAAATAAAATCACCAATCGTGTCAGTCATATTCAACAATTTTCAACCATCCTTGTCCCGGAGAGCAACAAACTGAACATAGTTGATAGACAGTACATCTTATATTTAGTATTAAATACATGTAGAACGGAGAACACTTCAAAAGATAAGAGCTTGTCAGGAATTCGTGGACAAATCTTCAAATCTTGGGATTCTATAGATTTATTTATTTATTTATTTATTTTTATCATGAAGATGACAGCGATTTAACCCATATGCAACCATTTTCTTCTCTAAAAACTGAGATGCTTTGAATTTTCTCCGTACTGTTTCACACTGTCAAAGGCCAACTAAAATAAGATTGTTTTTCAGAGAACAGGGTGAGATGTTGCTCTAATCATGCCCATCTAGTTTTATAACTCGGTGACTCAGCTCTTCTTCTTCTTTTTTTCTTTCAGTTTTGGAAGTATAATAAAGGAAACTGATATCTGAAGCTATGAATTCCTTTTATGTGGCAAGACATATTTTTACGTTTTCGTATTCCTTTTTAGTGGGGTTGTGTAAAAAAAATGTGAAATTAGAGTCCATTTATGAGTTATGAGAGGGAAATGACAGGAGAAAGATAAAGTGGTTTGATATCTCTCTCCTTTTCACGCATACTGTACTTTGTTTTTTCCTTTGCAAAGACATCTTTGGTGACCAAAGCGTCTCTCTCCTTCGCCCCCAGCCCACGGGCAATTGTCTACTTCTGCTGCAGCCTGCGAAGTACTTGCTTCTTTAAAACGTTTATTTCCCCCTTTTTGTATAAATATGTCATAAATTTGAGAGAGTGCTCGTCAAGCAAGAGCCAAGAGCCTCACTCCTTGTGACCAAGATTCAAATCATCTAATTGCATGAATAAAACTCTTAACTTATCTTTAATAGGATTTGAAAATTAATTTGTGTTGTTTAATCACCGTCTAGAAACACTTGAAAATTAATTTGTGTTGTTTAATCACTGTCTAGAAACACCATTCCATTCCAGTACAATAAAATAATTTGTATTCATTTTATTTTTACTGTATGGATCAATTTGCTTTTAATTGAACCATAATAGTGGGACTTGGTCTAAAAGAATTGACCCAGAATAGAACCACAATAAAAAACCACGTAACCACTAAATCATTTTTTCTTAAAAAAATCTCTTTACTATTTTGCTGAGATTGATTTAAGATAAATATGAATTATTGTAATCCATGCGTATTATTTCATTTCCTCCCACTAAATTACTACATTTATTTATAAGGTTATCTTTACATGTTTTTAATGTATTTATTGCTTTTACTTTCAAAGCAATCTAATATTTTATCCTACTATATCAATAATCTAACATGTTCAAGAGCTTCTTTAACATCTACCGTAGAAGGTTTCAAGGGTGTCATCCACTTTTAGAGTGCTAGGAGTTAAAATATTGAAGCGTCCAGGAGTCTAATTTAGCTCAAGTAAAGTTCAAACACATCTTGGCTACCTCCCTTTACGTCTTTTAAATCTACGAAGGATGGTATTGGAATCATTAATTAAAATTTAAGTAAGATTAGAAAAGATTAAGATTGCATTGATAATTGAATTACTATAAAAAATTTAGAGTTTTAAGTATTTATTGGGGATTTCCCCTCTTTTTACACGAACTGATGGTGTTTTGATACACGAACTGATGGTGTTTTGATAGTTGTTTATTAGAAACTTAACATACTAGCACACAATATTTAATACAGTTCAGTAAATCACCTATATTTATTGGAGAAGCCATTATTATTATATAGAGAGAGAATAAGATTTTACAGCAATGGAGGAGGAGCAATCATCCACTCTACTCAACTTCCATCAATTATCTTCTCTTTTAGCAGTGTTGCAATGACAGCCACTACTTGTTGCCCTTAGCAGCTTACTCTTTTCTATATTCCTCACATTCTTGGCTTTGCACTCTCTCTCCTTTTGCTCTCTAAATGATACCTCTGTTCATAGGCTTCAATGACAGCTTCTCTTGCTCCTTTGTTAACAATGGTGGCCACCCTTTGTCATTGGTTGGTGCAGCTTCTTTTGACAATATCTAGCTACCACCAACAACCCCCCATTGTAACTTCTTTCTTTGATAATGGCAACATGTTGCAGATGTTGTTGCCTATTAATAGCAAAATCCCAATAATCACCTTCTTTGCCATTTATATGGACAATTGTCCCTTTGCTTTTTTAGCATAAGCTAGCACCTTGCAGCTCTTCCAAGCTTACCATTTTGAGAGCATTTCTAGCCAAGTTTACAGGTACTTGCCAAACCTTTCAATCATAGAGTCACCAAAGCACACCCTTGCTCATACCAAAGGATCACTTTAACCAGATGGTCTCCCACATCACATCTAAAGAGTGTTAACACTTGTGTCTAGGATACATAACATTCCTTTTCGAGCATATCAATGATGCTCGGTTCAAAATAATTTGTCAAGCCTTACACCAAGGCTTAAAACACCCTCTCAAACAGAAATATTTATTTCTAAGTGCAACAATCATTATCTAAGTATTTTAATGTGATTATGAGCTTACCACTCTTCCAAGAGTCTACTTATCTAGGAGTTACCCTGCCCTCTTTTCCACATTAGGAACCACGCCTTACTTCTCCATGAGTCTCTCGTTCTTAGTCCTAATAGTCCAAGTAGCTCTCCACCTTTAACCATGGGGGCAGCTCATTAAAGGTTGATCCATATCTATCTTTATACTCTGAGTGTTACAATGTTATTACCGAACTCACCACCTTGATAAGAGTCAACTTGTTCTAGGAACCTGTATATGCTCTCTGCTTCTTCATAGCAATTGTGTCTTAATGCTCTATAATTCATCCACTTATTGTCCAAGGCAAATGTCTTCTAACTCATTGCTTTTTAGCATAGGGGCAATATCCATGAAAGTCAATCCTGCATTTATCTTCATACTCATCGTAGCCACTTCATTGGCTATCCATACACCTGTCCACTCATATCTAGCCATCACATTGGCTTTGGAGCGTTCTGAACTTGGGCTCCTATCATAGACCTCACACCTTTTTTAAGGTGTCTTCGCTTGTTGTCATAAGGCGGTCCAAACTTGAGCTCATATAGTGGCCTGCACACCTTCTCTCTAAGGTGTCTTCACCTTTTATAGGCGATCGCATCTTCCTTCAGCTGAGATGCTTCAATGTGGCTCTAAGATTCTCTACCACCACGTAGGATCGGCTACACTGGATCTTACACCTCGGTTTGCGGCTTGACTTTAACTCAGCTCGACCTACAACCTCACTATGATGATGTGTCAGATGACTGATCAATGACATGGCATGCAAACCGGTATGCTAACGCCATGCTTATGTCCTGATTACATCATCTTCATCCGAATCAGTCACATGGGTTGAGTCATGTGGTATTCGGGCCGGGTTAGTCCATCCAAGCATAGAAGACTCGTAGCATTGTGTGGGGTGCGCTGGCGCGCGTAGGTAGCCTTCTTGTTGGCACTTGTTGGAGCTTGTGGCTATATACCACGTCAGAATTTTGCACCGTTTTCACCAGTATGCTCGTCTTTTCCTCTTCTTCACATTGATATGGTAAAAACATTATTTAGACAACCTTCATTTTTAAGCAAAGATCAAACACCGCTTTAAATCATGTGATCTAATACCAATTATTGGGGTTTTCCCTCTTTTTTATACGGACCGATGGTGTTCTGATAGTTGTCCATTAGTGGCTTAGCACACTAGCATATAATATTTAATGTGGTTCGACAAATCGCCTACATCCATAAGAGAAGCCATTATTATTATATAGGGAGAAAACAAGATTTCACAACAGTGAAGGAGGAGGAATTATCCACTCTACTTAACTCCCATCACGTATCTTCTCTCTTCGCAGTGCTGCAATAACAATTATTGCTTGTTGCCCTTGGCAGCTTACTCTCTCATATATTTCTCACATTCTTGGCTCTACACTCTCTTACCTTTTGCTTTCTAAGTGATATCTCTATTTATAGGCTTCAATGGCACCTCCTTTTGCTCCTTTGTCAACAATGGTGGTCACTCTTTGTCAATGATCGGTGCAGCTTCTTTTGACAATATCTAGCTGCCACCAACAACCCACCATTGTAACTTCTTTCTTTAACAACGACAACATGCTGTAGATGTTGTTGCCTATTAATGACAATATCCCAATAATATTCTAGTTCTTTCTTTTATTTTCCATTTGGTGGATGATCTATGATTGCTAATGATAAAATTTTAGCAAAATAAGAAGTGGTTCATGGATGATCTATGATTGCTAATGATAAAAGTTTAGCAAAATAAGAAGTGGTTCATTGATAAAAAAAAGAGGTAGTATTTATTTAAACATCCCAAAATAATTATCGAGTCTCAATTCTGATTTAACCATCATAGATCATATCCCGCTCTAACTCATACATATTTTCTATTGTCTTAATAAATTTAATCATTTATTTAAACATCTATATAATATGATTATTAAAATGAAATTTAAAATATAACTAAATGAATTCAAGAACATTGAAATTTACAAGTACACACACACAAAACTTCTACCCTTCATATTATTTTATTAATTCTATTAACATGTCAAGTACATTATTAATTCACAAATAATTATCTTATTAAATTATTTACAATCCCTAAAATGATAGTAAGTAAATTACACGTAGTTTTTTTTCCTATCAATCTTAAATTTAACATCCTATATTTTTTGTTGTGTCATATTTGTACATCTCTATAAACATTAGATATATTGACTCCAATATTGCAATGTGTTTTTCTTAGGGATGCTGATCATTAAAAGAGGTACTTATGTAATTGTTAGGTTCTTGAATGTTGTACATGCAACAAAAACAATAAAACAAAATTATTTAAGAGTCTTTAGGATCTCGTTAAATAAATCTAGAGTTGTTTAATAATTTATTACCTGAAGATCTGATTTTCTTTTGATTTGAATAATTCTTTAAAGATTGAGTTGTTGTAAACCACAAGTCGTCTAATTGTCCGACCTCCAACGATAATCCAAACCAACCACCAATGAGAAATATCTTAAATTCTTATTTAGAAAAAAGAAATTGCCATGCATAGAGCGTTAGCTCTCTATTCTATAACTTACATAATTTTTTTTTATTTAACAGACAACCACAAAAAAAATAAGAGGCATAACTTACTATTTAAAGGAAAATCTCAAAAACCCTATAAAATGATAAAATATCAATTCATCGCTTGAATAATATCCATATATTAATTCAAGAAAATTTTAGAAATTCACTCAATCAAATCCTTGATTTTTCTAGATTTATAAATATAATCTTTGTATTAATTATATTCAAGTCCTTAATTTTTAAAATATATTTTAATCAAGTCATACTTAATTAAATCATCCTAGTTTAATTTTAGACTAATGGTTCTTGACACGACCAAAAGATTGATATCTTCTCCCAAGTATAAGAGTGTCGAAGTAATAAATAACCCAGTAAGACTGGGGTCGAAGCATAAGGAGGTTAATTGTATAAATTATAAACAACAATAACAACAACAACAACAATAGT
>NW_011501182.1:53155-54469 GCF_000495115.2 Populus euphratica
ATAAATTGTTAACATGATTACATTAGTTATCTTATTCGAATAATGCTAATACTTGTAAATGTTATCAAGTATTAATATGATTCCAACTCTTGACTTGGTGACTATCCTTATTTTCTTTTATCTGCCTGAAACCTCATTGATAACATTAGAATTAAAACCCTTGAAAACATGAAAGTTGTAGGAAATTTTCTCATTTTTCCAGAAAAAAATCGGAGGTCATTTGGACTTCTAGAACTTTAGATATAGGCCAAATACTAAATAGTATCTGAGTTGTAGGACAGATTCAGACTTCTTTATTGTTGTTACAATTTGGACTTGAAAATGATCTTTTTAAATCTTGGGCTCTATATGAAAGTTGTACTATGTCTTACCTTTCTATCCATATAAAGTAGACCTAATATGACCCAATTACGGAACAATGTTCTGGTTTGGACTACACCAACATCTCTTTTCTAAGTTTGACCATCTTTTTATCCTTTCAATTTTAGTTTTCAAAACTCATCAATCAATCCTTTCATTTATATGATAGGCTTGCATTTAAAATGAATATTTACCACAAATTAAAGGTATCTTATATTATTAGATATGTTATTATAAAACATGTTTTAGTTAAGGAGTTATTGATACTTCAAGTGCAAAATGATAATATAAAACCTTAATAAAATGCACTTTTAAGTATTAATCAAACCCCCAACCAGCTTATTACTAGTCCTTAGTAATCAAAGCGTTAAAATAGAAAAATAATTTGCAAATTTCACAAAGCAAGATATTCATTATTCAACTTCCATTAATCTATCCGGATAAACAAACTATCATTAAATTTGTATATCTGCTCAATACCTCTTAAACAAGATATTAATAAACCTTTCTTTTGTGCTCAATATATCAACACATAGTTATGAGGCTTTTCTTGAAAGAAAATAAAGTTTTTGTTCTAATGTTTAAGGTTAACTTCCTTGGGTTGGGATTATTATTTTTTTCTTTTTTGTCTCTCTATCTCTCTTTTTTAATATATATACATATAACTTAAAACACCATGCATCTTTAACCCATGTAATGAGCTTTCGGCTAATGACTCCTAGATCAATTGGTCTTAGGGCATTAGGTGTTGAGACACCCCTACGAGTTTAGTAACTCTAGTTACCGATACTGATACGTAGATAATGCAATGTTTGATTTCTTTAAGCTTTTCTCCTCAACCCCATGTAACAAGCGTTGAGCCAATAGCTCATAAGTCAGTTGAATTTAGGGTATTAGGTGTTAAAACACCTTTTTGGGTTTAATTGCTTAGGTTAGGGAGGTTACGAAACCAAA
>NW_011501209.1:0-2854 GCF_000495115.2 Populus euphratica
AACGTTGAATTTTTCTAAAAAAATAGGAAAGGTTATCTGATATTGAGACCATTCATTAGAAAAGCGTGAAGTTTTCTAAATAAATAAATAAATAAATAAAAATATTTAAGATGGGCAGATCACCTGATATTGAGACTATTCCTTAGAAAAGCGTGGAGTTTTCTAAAGAATTTTAAGAGGGGCCGGTTACCTAATATTGAAACTGTTTCTTAGAAAAGCGTGGAGTTTTCTAAGAATTTTAAGATGTGCCGGTCACCTGATATTGAGAGTATTTCTTAGAAAAGCATGGAGTTTTCTAAAGAATTTTTAAGAGGGGCCGGTGACCTGATATTGAAACAGTTTCTTAGAAAAGCGTGGAGTTTTCTAAGAATTTTAAGATAGGCCGGTCACCTGATATTGAGACCGTTTCTTAGAAAAGCATGGAGTTTTCTAAGAATCTTAAGATGGGTAGGTCACCTGATATTGAGACTATTCCTTAGAAAAACGTGGAGTTTTCTAAAGAATTTTTAAGAGGGGCCGGTGACTTGGTATTAAAACTATTTCTTAGAAAAGCGTGGAGTTTTCTAAGAATTTTAAGAAGGGTCGATTGCCTGATATTGAGACCATTTCTTAGAAAAGCGTGGAGTTTTCTAAGAATCTTAAGGTGGGCAAGTCACCCAATATTGAGACCATTCCTTAGAAAAAAGCGTGAAGCTTTCTAAAGAATTTTAAGAGGGGCCAGTTACCTGATATTGAAACCATTTCTTAGAAAAGCGCGAAGTTTTCTAAGAATTTTAAGAGGGACCAGTCACCTAATATTGAAACCGTTTCTTAGAAAAAGCATGGAGTTTTTCTAAGAATATTAAGAAAGGTCAGTCACCCAATATTAAGACTATTTCTTAGTTAAGTGTGGAGTTTTCTAAGAATTTTAGGTTGAGCAGGTCCCCCGATAATTGGACCATTTCTAAAAATAAAAAAAAAACTTGGAGTTTTCTAGATAGGCAGGTCACCTGATAGCAAAACCATTGTTTAGGAAAAGCATTGAGTTTTAGCATGATCAGACAATTCATCTTTACAACACTTACTACGCGAAGCACTTAACAAGTTTTGCTTCATAAGCATTGTAAAGAGGGGGCATCTGTTGTTACTCAATTTTGGACCCCACGTGCTAGAGATGGTGTATACCCGTTTTGAACCAAGTGCTAGAAAATTAACAAAAGCGGAGGAGAAAGAAAGATTTTTTTCGAACCCTGTTTCAGCCATCTCTTGCTCTCTTTATCCTTCCCTACTGCTACCGAAATTGTCAGGATTCTTAAGCGAATTAGGATTCTTTATAATGCTAAATTCATTCCTCTTTTACATGGGCTATAAGGTTGAAATAAATCCCTTGAAAGTGGCACTAGAAAACCTAGTTCTACTGCTGCCGCAATTTTTTGTTCCAACTTAGACCTTGATTCTGACTTGGGTTCATGCAATGTCTGACCATCCCAACTATATTCTATCACTCATGACATGTTGAAGAATGTACCTACACCTTGATTGGGTCCTAGGGCTCATTGTTCTTATGGCAGGCTCTTAGTCGAGGATGCTTGGCATTGTCAGTTTCCTGAATTTAGATCGGGAGACCTTTTTGACCAACCAGATTGTGGCCTGATTCTGTCATATCTCACCTTGACTCCCAATGAAATCCATAGTACTGGATGCATAGATGAATTTGGGCTTTCAAATCAATGGATTTCGATATCAGAAGCTTAAGCTCTGCACGTTTAAATATCTGACGTGAAAATAGAAAATTCTGCTGCAAGCAGGATTCTAACCCAAGTTTTGCACCGAAAAAAATTCTACTGCCATCATGATTTTTCTGGTTCATTCTTAGGGTACTCCCAGTCATATCGGGATGCTCGGCATTTGTCAGTTTTTGAATCAGGTCAGGAGACCTTTTTTGACCAACGAGATCGCGGCCCAATTATGTCCTATAAAATGATTATATCTCGCCCTAAATCCCTATCAAAGTTGTAATCTGACATGCATAGATGAATCTTGGCTTTCGAATCGATGCATTTTGATATCAGAAGCTCAAGCTCTGCACGTTTAAATATCTGACGTGAAAAATAGAGAATTCTGCCGTGAGCAGGATTCTAACCCAAGTTTTGCACCGAAAAAAATTCTACTGCCATCATGATTTTTCTGGTTCATTCTTAGGGTACTCCCAGTCATATTGGGATGCTCGGCATTTGTCATTTTTTGGAATCAGATGAGGAGACCCTTTTTGACCGACGAGATCGCGGCCCGATTCTGTCCTATAAATCCCTATCAAAGTTGTAATCCTACACGCATAGATGAATTTTAGATTTTGAATTGCTCGATTTCGATATCAGAAGCTCAAGCTCTACTCATTTAAATCTCTGACATGAAAATAGAGAATTCTGCCACGAGCAAGATTTTGACCCATGTTTACGGGACTGATTCGAAGGATTTTTTCTGAACCTAGGACTGAATTGAAAAGTGTTAAAATGAGGGATTTAATTGAAGAAGGATATGGAAAGCTGGAAAGGGGGGCTGGATCATCATAAATGGAAGGATTTTTACCACACTGAAAAGGAAAATAAGACTTTGCAGCTGCACCCTCCATCTGATTTCTTTCCCTTTTTCTCTGTTGTTTTCCTTTCTCATCACATCTGATTATTGGAGCTGAAGACCACGTTTTTGTTGCCTCATTTCAAAGGGAGTAGCTGGCCCTATGGAAGGAAAGAAAAGAGCCACACCATCCTCCAAAACGGGAAAGAAATCAGACGTAAAGCACCACCATAAAATCAGAATAATTGCAGTTTCCTTTTGCGTTTTTTACTGCAAATCAGTAGGGATTTGTGTACTA
>NW_011501209.1:2892-4408 GCF_000495115.2 Populus euphratica
TGCAAATCAGTAGTGATTTGTGTACTAGGATTAATGCGTTGAATATTTCCTAAATAGAAATATGTTAGACTATATATAAGCCCCTCTAATGACCTAGGGCGGCAGAAGAAAAAGAGAGCAGAAAGGAGACGAAACAAGAAAAGAAAGAGGGGGAGAGGGGGAAAAGGAGGGCAACAATATAAAAGAAAGCAGAGGCAGAAGAGAAAAAAGAGGAAAGAGTAGAGACACAAAAGAAGAGGGTAAGGCTGAGAGTATTATTAAGAAAAAAAAACGAGGAGATCGAGATAGAGAGAGGAGATTCACTGTAGTCTACACTATCTCGCCGAAAAGGAGTTTACAAAACTGTAAAATTTGGAAAAGCTCCTAACAGCACAAGAGGAAGGCTTTTCTTCGGGTCATCAGAGGCAAAGAAAAGGCTGGAACTACCCGTTGATTTACACTTCATTTTGGCAAGCAGTAGGTACAAGTTTCAACCTTTTTTTCTTCCTGGCTATATTCAAACCTGGTATCTTTTGTCCGTTTGGTTCTAACCTTTTTTTTTTCTCTCTCTTTTCCTTTGCTTTGGATTAATTCGGTTTCTTCCTGGACACAAAAATTATATGTACTTGTTTGCTTTTACTCTAATGGCTTTGAGTTAGAGATGTCATTTATGTTAGAGTTGCATATTTTCTGTTTGTTGCTACGAGGGACCATAAGCCTCAGGGGGCTTTCATCATCCTTCCCCTCCTCTGCTCACTGCCTCCTTAACTTGGATTTGTATAGGAACGTCTTCCACAATTATTTAGTTTCATCCATAAAGGAAAAACATGAGAGGGGTTTCCTTTGTAATGGGGGAATCTTTTGGCAGGTGTTGGTTCACGTGTTCATTTTTTGTTATTTGGAAAGAGAGGTAGCTGACCATTGGTAGGTACTTATAGTCTTTCATATACATAATGTAAAGGCACGGCGTTCAAAGTTTTTTTTCTTTCTTTCTTTTACACGAAACAAGCATGGTTGTCTGAGATTTAAAAAGGGGGGGAGCGTGAGTCACGGTTTCTGCTATAGGATGAGGTTCAGAGCTGTGGTTTTCCTGTGTATATGGATTTATTCTCTTCTGTTAAAAATGATAGGTCAGTCTATGTTTAGGTTCTGAGTGAGTTGATGGATCGAATTCTATTTGATGAGATTTGGCCTTAGAGGGCTTTCTTTTTCTATTTTCCTCCTGCTTTGTTTTAGCTGAATTGTTTAGATCTTATAATGTTTGAAATATATGTGATGACTTGTTGTCTTTATTTGTGATCATGTTGTATTTCTCGTGAAAATATAAGAACATGTTTCTATATATTTTTGGGGATTTAATAATTGATTTATTAAAACCTTAAGAATTTGATTAATAATTGGTTTTTTAACAAAGAAAAATATAAATGTTTTATTGTGTGTTGCATACGGCCAATACCCTAACATGTTTTGAATGTTTTTTTTATACAAAAAATATTGGAAGTTTTGAAAAATGTGTTTTCGCATGGATTTCTTAAAC
>NW_011501209.1:4444-4655 GCF_000495115.2 Populus euphratica
AAAAATGTGTTTTCGCATGGATTTCTTAAACACAACGAAAATTGTTTTCTTGCATTTCTGGATTTTACAACATGTTTGTAAAACTCCAAAGGGTATTGGCCAATATTCCAAAAAATATAAAAATCTTATTTTGGGGAGAATTTATCTATTATTTACCGCTAATGTTTGGATAAAGAAATCCTTAAAGGACGAATATCCAAAATATTATTGG
>NW_011501209.1:4705-10024 GCF_000495115.2 Populus euphratica
TTAAAGGACGAATATCCATATTATTCACTATTAATATTTGGATAAAGAAACCCGGAGTGGTAAATATCCAAAATAATTCTCTAGGAATAATAAATCCACACACATCCTTGAAAGAAGCCTTGATTATAATCGAGGACATTTCAATTTTTTTTCCTCCACGGTTTACGAGTCGTGAGAGCATAAAACACTAAGACAAAAAAAAAGATTTTTAAAGCACTCAAGATTTCTAATTTTTGTCGATTTACGAGTAGCAAACTCTTGAAATACCAAGGGAAAAATGAGCTTGTACAGCACATCGAATCTCCTTGGATTTCTTTCTTAATAAATTTAGTTAGAATCAAAATCGAAAAAAAAAACTGATGGGATTAGAAAACACCAACACCATAACAATTATAAAACAAACCAAACACCAAGCAGCTTACCTTAGGTAGGGCGTACTAGGGGTGCTAACACCTTCCCTTTACCCAACCAATCCCTTGCCTTAGAATCTCTGAAAAACCAGTTAGGTTTCCTAGTGACCATAATACTAGGTGGCAACTCCCTTTTACACAAAATCAAAACAAAAGACCTCCAAATCAATCAAAGATCGCCGCTCCACTCCGCTCAAGAGGGTGCGATATACTTAGTTAACTTTTATCTTATTTATGTTCTTATTTTGTTTATTTATTTTTCCGATGCCGCACTCTGCTCGCGAGGGTGTGACAGTCAATGCCTTCTCTCTGTTTGTAGCCTTTTGTCACTAATCTTGCTTTGTATCTTTGCACTTCTCCTTTTGTATTCTTCTTTGTCTTGTAGACCCATTTGACACCTATTACTTTCTTGTTTTCTGGTAGATAAGTCAGCTTCCACGTATCATTCTTCTCAATGGCATGTATTTCTTCATCCATTGTTTTTATCCACTTCTCTTCTGTGATAGCTTCATTGAAGCTAAGTGGGTCACTATCTGCAAAGAAACAAAATAGAGTTGTATCTTCCATGACTTGAGTGGCATCATACAGCTCTTTTAGATTTCTCATTCTTCTTGGTCCTTCTAATGAGGATGCTGATGATGGTTCTAATGATGACGGTGTTGATGATGATTCTGATGTGTTTCTCCTGTTGAATATAGGAAATCTATGTACCGAACTTTGTGGCTCATCCTCTGGTACTATCGGACCTTTTACAAGTACTGTTGGTAATTCTTCATCTTCAAGGATCAAATCAGTGTTGATCCATTTAACTGTTTCTTAGTCATCATTCCATTGCCAAGTTTTATCTTCTTCAAAGATAACACCTCTGCTCATAATTACCTTCTTGGTGATGTGATTATACAACTTATATCCCATCCTTCTCTCACCATATCTGACAAAGATGCATTTCTCACTTTTATCACGGAGTTTGGTCCTTTTGCTTCTGGGATCTTTGCATATGCCACACAACCAAAGACTCGAAGATGAGTTACACTTGGTTTGTGACCACTGCATGCTTCTTATGGAGTGACAGCTTGCAAACTTCTAGTTGGGCAATGATTTAATAGATACACTGCACATGATACAGCTTCAGCCTAGTATTACTTAGGTAGCTTCTTTGCTTTGAGTAGACTTCTTGCCATGTCAAGAATCGTTTGATTCTTCCTCTCAACTACACCATTCAGCTGTGGTGTATAAACTGGTGTTGTCTGATGTCTGATGCCTTGTTGTGTACAAAAGACTTCAAAGTCATTTGCTTATATTCTCCACCTTGATCAGATCTCACGGTTCTGATCTTATAGCCACTTTGCTTCTCAACAATTGCTTTAAAATCTTTAGAATAATTGAACACTTCTGACTTCCTCTTCAAAAAATGTACCCATGTCTTTCTACTAAAATCATCAATGAAAGTGAGGAAATACCTATTTTATCCATTAGACATAGGCTTTATAGGACCACACACATCTTTGTGCACTAACTCTAGTGGCTTCTTTGCTTTTTAATTAACTTCTTTGGCAAAACTGGATCTGTGATGTTTGCTGAGGACATAACTCTCACAGACTTCTTCTGGATGATCAATGTGGGGCATACCTTTGACCATCTTCTTGCTTGCTAGCATCTTCAGACTTGTGAAATTCAGATGTCCAAGCCTCAGGTGCCAAAGCCATTCTTCACTATTGGTGATGACACTCAAACACTTTGCTGCATCATATTGGATGTTTAAAGGAAATATCATATTCTTGGAAATTTTCACATAGGCAATTAATCTCCCATTGTAGTTTGTAATTGTCAGATGACAATTCTTCATGTAAAGTGTATAGCCTCTTTCCAAAAGTTAACCTATGATCACCAAGTTCTGCTTTATGGCTGGGACATAGTAAACATCGACGATGTAGCCAAGATCGCCATTCTTCAACTTGATTGGGATGTTGCCTTTACCTCTGAATGGAACTTTTGAGGTATCTTCAAAGGTGACAAAACCTTGTATGATCTCATCTAGATCACCAAATAAATCGATTGCTGGCTCCAGAATCAAGATACCTATTCTCTTGATTCTTGTCAAGTCCTTGTTGGATAAATAATGCAACTGCTCCTCTACTATTGACATCCTCTTTTGTATAGTTGACTTGCTCACGTATCTCTAGTGGAGCTTTCTTTTGACATTTAATGCTATAGTGCCCAAATTGATTGCAATTATAACACTAAATATTTCTCTTGTCACGGTTATTGTAACCGCCTCCTCTTCCTCTAGGAGTGAATGCTTGTTGTCCTCAACCTCCTTTGGTAGTGTTTCTACCACCTCTTCCTCTAAGAACCTCTGCCTTAAAATTGTTGAAATCCTCCTCGTGTTTGTTGACTTCTTCCTCAAGTGGTGTATCCACTTGTTGAAGTCTCCCCTTGCTCATATCTGTCTTTGATAGACAACTTTGCTTGTAAGGCATGCTCAATTGTCTTATCTCCATTTCTTTTTACAGTCTTCTGCTCATGAGCTTGCAAAGACCTCATAAGTTCATTCAATGTTAACTTGTCCACTTTTTTGGACTCTTCAATAGCGAAAACAACAAAATCAAATTTTGGATCTAGGGATCTTAAAATTTTCTTAGTAATTTGAGCATCTGAAAGGGCTTATTCATTTCTTCTCATTTGATTGACTATCACCATAATTCTTGTGTGATAATCAGAAATGGATTCTGAGGACTTTATTTGTAACAATTCAAATTCACCTCGCAAAGATTGGAGACAAATCTTCTTTATTTTGTCAGCACCTTTGTATTTTTGTTAGAGAGCCTCCCATATTTCTTTTGATGTGTTTGCGGAAGCAATGATTTTAAATATCACTTCATTAAGACCTTGATAAATGATGGTCTTTGCTTTGTTGTCTTTCTTTCTATTAGCTTTGAGGACTTGCTTCTGTACCTCTAGTAAAGCATCTTCTGATTCTTAGGACTTTGGTTCATCATAACCATATTGCACAATGTTTATATACTCTTATAAACCAAGGAATGCTTTCAATTTGATGCACCAACTATTATAGCTATCTTTGGTTAGCTTCAGGATGAGTGTTTGTGCATTTTCTATAGTTATTTTGCTATTTAAATGACTATATCACCTTTCGGGAATTGAATTTGGCAAAACCAACACCATAGATGGATCTAGAATGGTCCAAAGAGTAGGGAACCAATCTGACTTTGTAGAAAATGGGTCAAAAATAGGGTGAACCATTCTAAAAACCAATTAGGACGGTTCGCTGGGTTGAACCAGGAATATTCCAAGGAATATTCTTTTTGACTTGGCTTCAAAATATGGCTCAGAGCTTGGCTTGGCTTCGGAACATAGCTTGGAGCTTGGCTTCGCTTCGGAATATGGCTCGCGCTCAGCTCGGCGCGACTTAAATATGGCGCGTGTGTGGCTTAGTTGTCTTCTTTCTCGGGGCGCATGGGCTATAGTACTGAAACTTTAGACGAAGAGTGTGGGCTACTTCGTGCTCTGATTAATATGATTTTTGCACCTTTGAGTTCGTATTGATGAGCTCTACACTTTGGAATGATCAAAACTTGTTTTTGATAACTTTGAAAATTCGAATATATCTCAAAAATACCTCTGTTTTCTGACAAACGGGGCTCTGATACCAATTATTGGTGAGAGAAACCACTTGTGATAGCTTTGAAATACTCCGAGGGGATAGAACACACTCTTTATTTCAAGAACAAAACTTACAATAACATAAACATAAGCTTACAACAACCCCTCTCTTTCTCTCTTTCTCTCTAGTGTTTCTCTCAATCTCTCCACACATAATTGCATAAGCTTAACTGTCTATTTATACATGAATTCAAAACAAGAAAATTTAACCTTCAAGTGTGAAGACGGTTGTGGCCGACGGTGTGAAAACAGCTGGCGGCTGGATGATTGGGTGATGATAACTAGTGGTTTGTCTTTCTTAACCTTTTCTAGATTGAGTTTACTTCAAACATATTCTTTTGAGGGTAGTATGGACTCTATTGATGTCATCTATTGTAATCGCCCACTCCAATTGAAGAGATAGTGAGGGCAATGAATCACGTGATTGATAAAGGGTGGGCATTTTACTAGGGGACCAGTGAATGGTGAGCTCAACAAATCACTGAAGCTTGGCGCATTGGGGAGAAGTCGGACTTCGTGGGACCAATTGGGGGTGGCGTACGGTACCCACCCGGTGTCATTATTTCTGCACTTTCAGAATTTTTGAGCATTGTTCCTTGGTTTTCAACAATTTTTCTACATTAATTTATGAATTTCAGATGGTTTATTTTATAAATTATAAATGTTTAATGTGTGCGTGTTTGAATTAGAATTAGAATTTTTAATGTTTTATGAGCATGTGTATTTTTAGTGCTTTACGGTAAAGATAGCAGAATTTCTAATAAATGAAGAGAGAAGGATCAATTATACTCTTTTGTTAATGAATTCCTTCACATTGTTACATAACTTTATATCAATTTATAGTTGGAAACATAAAAATAAAGCAGAATTACATATAAATGAAGAGAGAAGGATCAATTATACTCTTTTGTTAATGAATTCTTTCACATTGTTACATAACTTTATATCAATTTATAGTTGGAACACGTGAACAAGCTTCTAGCCTTAATGCTAACAAACTTTCTTAACTGTATAACAATACTAACCACTTGACCCTTGAATCTCTTGACATGTGGCAAAACTAGGTCGTTTGGTATCTTTACACCTTTGCACTCTTCAGTGTGGTTAAAGGATGCTCCCCCAAGATTCAATTGTTTCTTTGGCTGCTTGTTCAAGATAAAGTATGCATGCACTCATGATTTCTTGTTTCAGCGTGATTTGCTTTAACTTCATGCAACTTTTCTTTACT
>NW_011501209.1:10034-14372 GCF_000495115.2 Populus euphratica
TATGCATGCACTCATGATTTCTTGTTTCAGCGTGATTTGCTTTAACTGCATGCAGCTTTAATTTCTTTACTTGTATTGTTTGGAGTCTGTGGCTTCATCAGAATGATGTAATCTTTAACGATGCCACTCCAGATCTTCAGGGTTGCTTCTACTTGATTCTTTGTGGTTTTCACTGTCTCGAACGTACTATCTCTTACCTTTGCTTTGACATCAGTTGTGACATGCATTTCTCTCCATCCTCTCATCGCCATTTCGATTTAAAGATTTCAAGCATACTCTTCCCAATAAGTTGATGGCAGGCTTCACATTTCTGTTCCTTTCCGTGGCTATGATGATGGTAGCATTTGGATCAACAATCTTTCTGACGATATACAACAAGGAAAATTGGCCTAAAGTTACTCTATACAGTCTCTTTTATCCCAGTTTGCATCTTCGCGCTATCTTATTTTCCTCACTATCAAAAACTTACAAATATTTGCTCGAAAACTTTCCTCTAACTAAACTTGTTCTATCCAAACCTTGTATGATGATGTCCAAATGTTTAAAATGTTGTCAAGTCCAAACCTCAGAGTCCCACATTCCATGAAATACCATACATGGATGATAATATGTATTATTGTTAACACTGTGCAGCAAGTTATTGAGTTGTTGATGATTGTAAGGATTTCAATAATCATATTAAACCAATTTATGATGAGTGAAGACTATCCTTGTTGGTGATCCAGGTAAACGTAGATGGAAGCAACACAAGCAGGGAGCTTGCAAAGAATAAAGCTTAGATTTATTACTAACCAACAGAGAGTGATATTGTTGATCAATGCCGCTCCTTTAAGTTGAATTGATCCTGGCCTGGTGCTGCATCTGGTTCTTCTTTCTATGTTTGCAAACAAAAACAGGATGACTAATGCCTAAAATTTTGATTTCCAGTGAGCAACTTATGCCTGATCATCATGTTTAGTCAGCTATACCTGTTCCCCATCTGCTGCACCATTTGGCTCTCTTGCTAATGAATTTGGGTCATGACTACAGGTGTTTAATTAACATATGCTTAATGTTGGTTATTAGGTTAGATCTGATACAAGTATTTAAAGTAGTTACTAAAAGAAGTAATCACTTCTTTTATATATATATATATATATTAGAAGATAATGGTTCTCTCTTTCTCGTTTTTTCATCATTAACTCTCTAGATTAACTTAACAAAATTTACAGAAACATTCATACTATAAAATATCTATTTGATTCTGGTAATCAAAATAGCAAATAAGTAGTTGTAAGCCTGGCATGCATAACATGGGAATGTTTATGACACTGCACTAATGAAACAGAATTAGTGACAAAGTAGGAATTTAATTCCATGAATCAACACAAAGGTTATTCCACATTCCACATTCCACTAAACATGGAGAAGCACCAGCTAAAGGCATATATAAAGCAACGTTCATTTTCAATAAAGTGCCGATTAGCAGATGAAGCAAAACTATATAGCTAGTTAGTGATCATAACTGTGCAATAATAAATCAAGGAAAAGTGCAAGATTCTAACTCTACCACAAGTAAAGATGATTGATAATTCAAATGCAGTCATGAAGTCAAAAGCTCTGCATACAGCTTTAGAATAGGAGAGATAGCTAGAATATTATACTTTGTTAGTGTACTCGTCAAGATTAACGGCATCCTGTTGCATGATAGTAGAATTCTGATATAAAGGAGAAGGTTATTATTGAGGATTGGCATAGCGATTTTTTTTTTTTCAAGGAAAAAATTACCCCCTCCCTTCTACATGGAACCCTTGATGTCTCCTGATACCAATGAAATCGATCGTAAACAGAAAATAAACGGAAACTTGTACTATGCTCTCATGAAAGGAAACAAGAAGAGAGTTGCGGAACTCTGCCAAAAAATTCAAGATCATGCATTGCACGTAATAACAGTAAACGACGATACAGTACTTCACATGGCTACATATGCCAAAGAAGCATCTCTGGTAGAAAATTTACTAGATGAGTTGCCTAGCCATCATCTCGACAAGTTGACTCGCCAAAATGGTGTAGGAAACACAATCCTCCATGAGACCGCCACAAGCAACCATACTGTTGCTATTGCAGATAAACTTCTGAAGAGAGCCCCCGGATTGTTAGGCATGCGCAACCACAATGGGGAGACGGCTCTCTTTCGTGTGGTCCGGTATGGAAAAACCGATATGTTCAACTTTCTGGTAATCAAAATAGCAAATAAGTAATTAATTAGCAAGCCCAACTTCATCAACTCTCCCTATTTTCTGGTTTTTACTGTCTCGGATGTTCTTTCCTTAGCAAGCTCCTTGACTTCGCTTGTGGTATTTCTGTCTTTGTTGACCTCTCCATTTGAGCTACAAGATTTCCGGATCTCTCTTCCTGGAAAACTTCTTGATACTCATTCAGTCAGAGAAAAAGTTGACAACATCACTCCTTTCCATTGCTGCATTCCTTCCTGTCTTAGTATTTGCAATAATGCAATTCCGTCTGTACGTCTCATTTATGGGTTCTACATACAACATTCTCAAGATAACCGGGAAAGCTCTGCCACGGTTTCTTGTCCCTTGCCCACCACGGCACAAAAAGCTCAGTCGAGTTGATTAATATGGGAGATATAACTGGCGTAGAGGTTATTCCATTTTCTTGATGGTTTGAACCTCTACCATAGATCATTATATATTGTGTTTTATTGCATGCATGGTTGTTATCCAGTTTCTTGATATTTATGTGGTTGTGCTGTTTTCAATGTCGGCCTCGAAGCCAGTACGTATCATATATAGCTTGTCACAGGTTGGTATTTGAATGGTATGATTACAGACCTTCAAGCTTGCTTCAATCAGTTACTTAGTAATAAAATTGGATGTAAATTATAAATGTTTAATGTTTGGTCAGTTCTGAAGTGCAGGAATAGTGGAGGCCTATATTTGTAAATTATAAATAGTAGAGGCCTATTGTGCAAGAATTTTTCGATCACCCACACACAAAAAAAAAAAAAAAAACACTAGACCCAATAAGCAAAACTAGCCGCCAGCGGCCATTTCTTCTTTCCTTAGATCAGCAGTACTAACCCGTAACAACCCAAGCCAACAACCCTCTCCATCATCTTCCCTAACGCGCAAGCACCGTGAGACCCACTCTCACAGATACAAAGCTTCATCCCTCTCTTTAGACGAAAATAATCAACCCCCCTCCCACTTCTACACCTCCTGTAACACCATCACCAACAACCCCACCCTCCAAGTCACCACCAAAAGCCTTTACCTTAGCCAGCCATAACAACCACTAAACACAACTATCACACTTCACTTCCTCCATACTTCCACGCCTCTCTCTCACTTCAATCCACGCCAAAAGGAAAAAATAAAAAATACAACAGAAGAATCTAGGAAGATCAGGGCTGAAAGTGAACCAGCTCTCATATAGAGCTTGGGTAAGTTTTGGGAACCACCTAAACGCCAAAGAAGCGAGATCACTGTTGCAGAGACCATGGTGTCAATTCCTTTGATAACGCAGAGGCTTATGATAATGGAAGATCGTAAGAAATCATGGGTCAAGCGATCTGTGTTTACTAAGATCTTTTAGGGAGGTCCATGTTATGTGTGTGGACACAAATGGACGGTGGCAGCCATGGTAGGTGGCAGCCATGTTTGGGGGCAGCCATGGTTGAAATTATAGTCAAATGGTAGGTGCCTAACTTGCCCACCATTGTTGAACAATCATCTCCCTCCTCAGCTATAAATAGAAGATGTATTGATAGCTGAGATAGACCACGAGATAGAGAGAAACACAGAGAGAGAGCTAAGGGTGAGAGTTGAGTTGAGTTAAGAAGTTTTTCTCCTCCTCCTTGTTTTGTTGTTTGTATTGCTTTTGAGCTTGATTAATACAAACCAGTAGCTCCGTGGAGTAGGCAAGTTGCCGAACAACGTAAACGTGTGTGTGTTTGAATGTTTGGATCTCCTAACAACTGGTATCAGAGCTTGTTCTTGAAAGTTCTTGAAAAAGAGGGTGTTTGATCCAAACTCAAAACTCAAAGTTCTCAAAACGTGTTTTTGAACATACCACCGTGAAGAGGACGACGAGAGGAATCCACTGGTGAAAACCCGGCGAAAATCCGACGTCCTGCATGCCCGCACGCGCCTACACGCGCCACCACCAGGACTGCCCACGCGCACAGACGCGCCGTACGCGCGTCACGCGTCTTCCTAGCCAATTCCTGCAAATCGGCACTGCCACGTCAGCAGCCACGTCAGCCGTCCAGCACAATCAGCAGCCAAATTCACCTGCCACATCAGCCGTTCGACACGATCAACAGCCACGTCACAA
>NW_011501209.1:14521-43584 GCF_000495115.2 Populus euphratica
TTGGTGGACCCCACATTGCCTACGTGTGTGCCACGTCATCCTGACACGTCAGCATAATTGGGTTTTAATCAGGTGTGGCGCAGCGACTATTCCTCCTGCCACGTGGCTTCATCTGCAGCGTCCTGTTATCCCAAACTTTGATTGCTTAAATCGGAGCCATCCGAAGTCCGATTTGGGTGATCTCAGTGTCGTTTCCAGCATTTTTGGCCATTCCGGACACATTTGTAAGGTCAGATTTTTGAGATTCAAGTCCGAGAAAGAGTAAAAATGGCTGATGAAATAAAGGCTGCAGGAATTGAAAAATTTGATGGAACTGATTTTGGATATTGGAAAATGCAAATTGAAGATTATCTATATGGGAAGAAACTTCATCTTCCTCTGTTGGGGAGCAAGCCAGAAAACATGTCAGAAGAAGATTGGCAAATTCTTGATAGACAAGTCTTGGGCATTATCCGGCTATCATTGTCAAGAAGAGTTGCTCATAATGTTACAAAAGAGAAATCCACAGCAAGATTGATGGAAGCCTTGTCTGGGATGTATGAGAAGCCATCAGCAAATAACAAAGTGCACTTGATGAAGAAGCTGTTCAACCTGAAGATGACAGAAAGCACCTCTGTTACACAGCATCTTAATAATTTCAACACCATCACAAATCAATTGTCATCCGTTGAAATTGAGTTTGATGATGAGATCCGAGCACTTATTTTGCTAGCTTCATTCCAAGCAGTTGGGAAGGTATGAGAACAGCCGTAAGCAACTCAGCTGGAAAATCCAAATTAAAGTATGATGATATCCGAGACCTGATTTTAGCTGAAGAAGTACGAAGAAAAGACTCGGGTGAAAGCTCAAGTTCAGGTTCAGCTTTCAACATCAACACTCGAGGAAGGAGACAAGACAGAGGCTTATCTAGAGACAGATCAAAATCCAGGTACAGAAGCAAAAGCAAGTTTGGACCCCGGAAGCAGGTTGAATGTTGGAATTGTGGCAAACCTGGCCATTTTATGAGGAGTTGCACAAAACCAAAGAAACCTGAAGCTGATTCTGTAAATGCCACTACAAACGAGGTACAAGATGCTTTGATCCTTGCTGTACATAGTCCTATTGATGATTGGGTTCTTGATTCTGGAGCTTCATTTCACTGTACTCCACACCATGAAATGATGCAAAATTACACTGCTGGAAATTATGGGGTAGTCTATCTGGCCGATGGACAACCATTGGAGATTGTGGGTATAGGAGATGTGCAAATCAAGACAATGAATGGATCTACATGGAACTTGCAAAATGTAAGGCATGTTCCTGAACTAAAGAAGAAGTTGATCTCGGTCGGACAACTTGATGATAGTGGCCATTCAATCCTTTTCTCTGGAGGAATGTGGAAGGTATCAAAGGGAGCAATGGTTTTGGCTCGTGGAAAGAAAACCGGCACCCTGTATATGACCACAAGATCAGCAGATATAATTGCCTCTACTGAAGCAGAAAATCAGGCGCAACTATGGCATTGTAGACTCGGCCATATGAGTCAAAAGGGGATGAAGATACTTCAGTCAAAGGGAAAGCTGCCAGATTTAAAAAATGTTGATCTAGACATTTGTGAAAGCTGTGTTCTCGGAAAACAGAAGAAGCTCAGTTTCTTAAAGGTTGGCAGGACCTTAAGACCAAGAAAACTAGAACTAGTGCACACAGATTTATGGGGACCAGCTCCAGTAGCATCTCTTGGCGGTTCTCGGTACTATGTCACTTTTATTGATGACTTTAGCAAAAAGGTATGGGTCTACTTTCTGAAGAATAAATCTGATGTGTTTGACATGTTCAAGAAATGGAAGGCTATGGTTGAGACTGAATCAGGTTTGAAGCTGAAATGCTTACGATCTGATAATGGAGGAGAATACATTGATGGAGGTTTCAAGGAGTATTGCGCTGTCAACGGTATCAGAATGGAAAAGACAGTTCCAGGCACACCACAACAGAATGGTATTGCTGAACGGATGAACCGGACCATCAATGAACGAGCTAGAAGCATGAGGTTGCATTCTGGGCTACCTCAAACATTCTGGGCTGATGCAGTTCATACTGCAGTTTACTTGATCAACCATGGACCATCAGTACCTTTGGAGTTCAGACTGCCCGAGGAAGTCTGGAGAGGAAAAGAAGTACAACTTGCTCACCTAAAAGTCTTCGGGTGTGTTTCCTATGTACATGTAGACTCTGATGCTCGCAACAAGCTGGATGCCAAATCAAAGAAATGTTTCTTTATTGGCTATGGAGATGAAGAATTTGGATTTCGGTTCTGGGATGATCAGAACAGGAAGATTATCAGAAGCAGGGACGTGATCTTCAACGAGAAAGTTTTGTACAAAGACAAATCAAGTACAGAACTAGAGATAACTGATTCAGATACGAGTCCACGGAAATCTGAATTCATACAATTAGAAGGGCTTCCTGATGTTACCACTCAAGAGTCCACACAAGATAGTTCAAGCACTTCAGTACCCACCACTTCTACACAAGATAGTGCAGAGCCAAGTGAACCAGCTGTTCGCAGGTCTTCAAGGACTATAAAGCCTCCACAACGGTTCACACTTCTACTGAATTATATCTTGCTGACCGATGGTGGTGAACCATTAAATTATGAAGAATCCTTACAAGATGGAAACTCGAGCAAGTGGGAGTTAGCCATGAAGGATGAGATGGAGTCATTGCTGAAGAACAAGACTTGGGAGTTAACCAAACTGCCTGAAGGAAAGAAGGCCCTGCAAAACAAGTGGGTTTACAGAGTAAAGACCGAGCATGATGGAAGCAAACGGTTCAAGGCAAGACTTGTTGTAAAAGGGTTTCAGCAAAAGAAGGGGATCGACTATTCTGAGATATTTTCTCCAGTTGTGAAGCTTACAACAATCAGAGTTGTTCTGGGGATAGTAGCTGCAGAAAATTTACATCTTGAACAATTAGATGTAAAAACAGCATTTCTTCATGGAGAATTGGAGGAAGACATTTACATGCAACAACCAGAGGGGTTTGCAATACCAGGAAAGGAGAGTCAAGTTTGCAAACTAAAGAAGAGTCTATATGGTTTGAAGCAAGCTCCAAGACAGTGGTACAAGAAGTTTGATAACTTCATGAGTAGTACGGGATACACAAAATGTCAGGCTGATCATTGTTGCTATATCAAACATTTTGACAACTCCTATATCATTCTACTGCTATATGTGGATGATATGTTAATTGCAGGTTCCAGCATGGAAGAGATTGACAAGCTAAAGCAACAGTTGTCAAAACAGTTTGAAATGAAGGATCTGGGAGCTGCTAAACAAATACTTGGCATGAGAATCATCAGAGACAAAGACAAAGGCATACTAAAGCTTTCACAGGCAGAGTATGTCAAGAAGGTTCTCAGCAGGTTTAGTATGGATAATGCTAAGCCAGTATGTACACCTCTGGGGAATCATTTCAAGCTCAGTAAAGACCAGTCACCAAAAACTGAGCTACAACGTGGATACATGGACCAGATCCCATACGCCTCAGCTATCGGCTCCTTGATGTATGCCATGGTCTGTACTAGACCAGATATTGCCCATGTAGTGGGAGTTGTAAGCCGATATATGAGCAATCCTGGAAAGCAGCATTGGGAGGCAGTGAAATGGGTCATGAGGTACTTAAAAGGCTCATCGGAGACATGTCTTATTTTCACAGCTGGCGGTTTGAAACTTGAAGGCTTTGTAGATGCTGATCTAGCAGGAGATGTTGATAGCAGAAAGAGTACTACAGGTTATATATACACTCTAGGAGGCACTACTGTTTCTTGGAGTTCTACCTTGCAAAAGATAGTTGCTCTTTCAACGACAGAAGCTGAATATGTTGCAGTTTCAGAGTCCGCAAAAGAGATAGTATGGCTACAGAGTTTCCTGCAAGAATTGGGCAAGATGCATGGAAAAGGTACTTTGTATAGTGACAGTCAGAGTGCAATCTTCCTTGCCAAGAATCCAGCATTTCACTCCAGAACAAAGCACATACAGATCAAATATCACTTCATCAGGCAATTGCTCGACGATGAACAACTGTTACTTGAAAAGATCTGTGGAAGCAAGAATCCAGCCGACATGTTAACCAAAGGAGTTACTCTCGATAAACTGAAGCTGTGTAAAGCTTCAGTGGGTCTTGAAGATTAAAAGACAGACCTAACACCATTTGTGTCCAAGTGGGAGATTGTTATGTGTGTGGACACAAATGGACGGTGGCAGCCATGGTAGGTGGCAGCCATGTTTGGTGGCAGCCATGGTTGGTGGCAGCCATGGTTGAAATTATAGTCAAATGGTAGGTGCCTAACTTGCCCACCATTGTTGAACAATCATCTCCCTCCTCAGCTATAAATAGAAGATGTATTGATAGCTGAGATAGACCACGAGATAGAGAGAAACACAGAGAGAGAGCTAAGGGTGAGAGTTGAGTTGAGTTGAGAAGTTTTCTCCTCCTCCTTGTTTTGTTGTTTGTATTGCTTTTGAGCTTGATTAATACAAACCAGTAGCTCCGTGGAGTAGGCAAGTTGCCGAACCACGTAAATTTGTGTGTGTTTGAATGTTTGGATCTCCTAACAGTCCAGGCCCTAACGATGAAGGCTTGTCTAGGAAACATATTCTTGAGTGTACTAAGGTTTCTCTTAAGAGAATGGATATGGACTCTATTGATGTAATCTATTGTAATCGCCCACTCCAATTGAAGAGACAGTGAGGACAATGAATCACGTGATTGATAAAGGTTGGGGGACCAGTGAATGGTGAGCTCAACAAATCACTGAAGCTTGGGGCATTGCGGAGAAGTCGGACTTGGTGGGACCAATTGGGGGTGGCGTACGGTACCCACGCGGCGCCATTATTTCAGCACTTTCAGAATTTTTGAGCATTGTTCCTTGGCTTTCAACAATTTTTCTAGATTAATTTATGAATTTCAGAAGGTTTATTTTATAAATTATAAATGTTTAATGTGTGCGTGTTTGAATTAGGATTAGAATTTTTAATGTTTTATGAGCATGTGTATTTTTAGTGCTTTACGGTAAAGATAGCAGAATTTCTAATAAATGAAGAGAGAAGGATCAATTATACTCTTTTGTTAATGAATTCCTTCACATTGTTACATAACTTTATATCAATTTATAGTTGGAAAACGTGAACAAGCTTCTAACCTCAATGCTAACAAACTTCCTTATTTTTATAACAATACTAACAACATTTTAACCACTTGACCCTTTAATCTCTTGACATGTGGCAAAACTAGGTCGTTTGATATCTTTACACCTTTGCACTCTTCGGTGTGGTTAAAAGATGCTCCCCCAGGATTCAATTGTTTCTTTGGCTGCTTGTTCAAGATAAAGTATGCATGCACTCATGATTTCTTGTTTCAGCGTGATTTGCTTTAACTTCATGCAACTTTTCTTTACTTGTATTGTTTGGAGTCCGTGGCTTCATCAGAACGATGTAATCTTTAACGATGCCACTCCAGATCTTCAGGGTTGCTTCTACTTGATTCTTCACAGGCTTTCCTTATGGTTGAAGATTGATAGAAACACTTTTGCTTACACCAGAATGGATCTAGGGATCAGCTCTGATGGGATCAAGTTCTGGGATAACAGAATAACTCACAGCTGATCACTTTTACCATTTTTCCTTTGTTTGGTCTCTGTTCCCTTTCTGTTGTTGTCTTTTTCCGACTTCTTTGGCTATCTTCCCAGAAATTAATAAAATCTCGACTATTATCTAAAAAAAAATCGGGAGGATATATACTAGCTAGTGCAAGCAAGTTGACCGTGAACTAGCAAAAGAAAAAACATAGTCTAAAATACAAAAGAAAAGGCCAAGGCATTAAAGTCTAAATCAAAACTTGTTTAAGCTGCAAATAGAAGGGTCGTTATGTATTCGTCCAATTCAGTAGACCTTTTTCTAAATAATAGTCGAGATTTTATTAACTTTTGGCTAATAAGAAGATAGCCGAAGAAGTAGCGAAAAAAGGCAACAACAGAAAGAAGAAAAAATAGAAGCCATAAAAGCACTCTCCACTTACGGCCTAATGATTGACTACTATCAGAAAGGAAAATGGGATCTCATGATTGACTACTATCAGAAACATTCCGAATATTTGCACTCTCCACTTACGGCCTCTAAGGAGACTGCATTTCATATGGCTGTGTGCAGCAAACAAGAGCAACCACTTAAAGATTTACTGGAAATCATGACGACAAGCGAATTACCTTTAACTGAGACAGAATTTCTCAAGAAAACAAATTTGGAAATACGGTTCTTCACGAAGCAACCATCTATGGCAATAATAAGGCTGTAAAACTCTTGGTAGAACGTTGTCCCGAGCTGCTTTCGGTTCCAAATGAGTTCGGTGAAACCCCATTGTTTACAGCTGCCGGATTTGCTGAGACAGAAATAGTGTAGTTTTTAATCAGATCCAAACCAGGACAACGCGTGGATGATGATGGCCTCCTATTACCAATTCACCGCCAGAGAACGGTAGATAGCATGTCCATCCTTAGCGCTGCTATCATAGGGCAAAACTTTGGTAACAATTTCTCTCTGTATTGAATTTTCAAATTTAAAACTATGCATATATAAGATATTGTATAATTTTTGTCTTCCTAATCCCATGAATGCAGAAGCAGCTTTACTGTTGCTAGAACTGGATAGATCGCTCGCCAGCTTGAAGGACAAAAAATCAAATATCTACTCTTCAACTTCTAGCCGAAATGCCAGCTGCTTTTTTGACAGTGAATTTCCCATGGGCGTATTTGAAAGACTCATCTACTATTGTATGACTTTTTTCTGTGTCATCGTTAACATTTCTTTCCATTTCATAAAAATGGCTAGCTCTCATCCATGTTTAATTTCATTCCCTTTCGCATGAGCATGATGTAGGATGTTGGCTAGAAGGAATCTGGAACCAGAAAAACAAGCGTGTATTTGCTTTGAGATTCGCCAAAAGCCTAGTAGAGAAAGATGACTCATATGAGTTAGAGGGAGAGGAAGGACGAGATGGAAAACAAACCGTTCTGCTCTCATCACAAATCATAACAGGAGACCAAAATAAAGAAGAAGAAGGGCAAACTTCTGAAATCACTAGCGACGCAAAAGAAATAAAAAATGTCCAACAGCACAAACTTCTTTAATAAAGTCATCATTAACTATTAAGGTGGAGAGCCCATTGTTTACTGCAACTGAAGGGGAATAGAAAAGATGGTAGAGATGATAATAAATGTACATCCTCATGCTATTGAGAATCTCAATAAGGAGGGTCAGAGCATTTTGGATATGGCATGTGTTTTTTTAGTGGGTATGTTTTGAACATATCTAAATTAAAAATTTTTAAAAATTGCAAATTATTTAAAATAAAAAGTTTTATGCAAAAAAAATAAAATCATTTTTGAACATGTAATGATTTATTGCAAAAAAAATAAATTACATTCACAAAAATCAATTTTTTTTTTTTAAATATACACTTTAGTAAGTTATATACCCAGCACATAGAAAAACTTAAAATATATATCATCTAGAAAATCCATAAATTTAAAATGATTTTCCCTTCATATTAACCATATGTTTTCTGAATGAGGTAAATATTAAAGATTATGTCAATTATATATAAATATATCCATTGAAAAGGTTATAAATTACATCTCTATTCTACTACGTAACTTTTTTATTGTCTTTTATTTTTTTTAAATTTAAAATATTCATTTATTCAGTTTCTATTTAATTCAATGCAAATACTTACTAAACCTTTTTAGAAAATATAAAACAAGATACATGTTAAAGCTTTAATTATATTATTAAAAATATCTTAACATTTGTCTAAAATCCCTCAACACGGACTAAAAAAAAGTAAAGGTTTTGAGCAGTCAAATAAAGATGTTTCCCTTCCCTCACTAGATCTTCCCTCCCACGAGAACCTCAAACGCAAGCCATCGGCATTTCCAGAACCTCTCTCTTCAACCACAGCGTCTTCCACCTTAACTCCATAGAGCCCTCTCCCAAACAGCAGCGTTTCCTTCTCCCTTCCCCTAACAGCCCTAACTGCATTTACCCTCCCTTCCACTTGATCCGCTATTTCTATAGTGGCCAGAAATGATAAATGACAAATTTTAAAGATTAACTTTGGAGACTAATTTCAAGTAGTACTATTTGGGGTAATTAGTTGTTGAGAAATCAAATTGTTTTTGAGAAGGGAACTATAAACTTGTTTGATTGTTTCTCCACCATCCTTCGTCTAGTTGCTATTTAGTTGCACATTCTGGATTCAAACTTTAGTTATACAAGAAACGACCTCATAAGATCTTCTAATGGCATCAAATTATGATGTAATAAAAAATCTTAGTAGTCTTTTTATTGTTTGCTATAGTAGATCAATTTTTTTTTCTTTTTTTCATATCCTTGTATGTCACTTTGGCTATTGACTTTATGGCATTTTCAATATACTTTTGATCAAAAGAAGATTTGCCATAATTATACGGGGATCTACCACTAAAATATTATGTAGATAGCATAACATATATATTTATAGACTAGTAGGACATAGTTAGTTTTAAGAGAAGGTTTAGTTGCACTAGAAAAAAAAAAGGCATTAAAAGATTATAAATTTTTATCCAATTATTGGATTGCGTTTAAATATTTTTGGGAGATTTATGAGGCTTGGTTCTATGGTAGGCCTAACTTGCTATAACTAACTGAACTTTAGAAGACTCTAAAATTAGGCCTTGAAGTTGTTGTTTAAGCCTATTTTGTTATTTTTCCTTGATTTTTTTAGATTTTATGTTTTATAAAAGTTTTTGATAGGTTTTTCTTTTTATTTAGGGATTACGATTTTCTTTTCTTACTAAGGTCGGTCTCATGTTCATTTAAAGACTTGTAAGGCATAACTCATTAGCCTTCATTTTCATGACTAAAACTATGACTTAGAGTTCTAGTGGGATAACTCTATTTTGACCAATCTCTTTCTTTCTTGCCTTTTATTTTCTTATTGGAGTTTCTGTCTACATTTGTAGGATTTGGAGCAACAATACTCCTTTATCCCAATTGGCATCTTAATTTGCACTCTCTTATTTCACTCTTCATTCATCACTGACAGAAAATTACGAGTGCTTGCTCGAGAATATTCCTCTCGCTAAACTCTATATTCCTGAAACTCTTCTGATTAAGTTTGGCTGCTTTATAATGCATCATTATCTTGTTATTCAAGCTGTGTCATCCATCACACGGCATAAAGTTGCATGCTGTGTGAATTTGTTTAAAAGGACAAAGAATCCATCAAATGTGGAATGAAGTTCAAACCGTACACATATTATCAAGTCAATAATCTTTTTACTTCTGCTAAACCTTTAGTACTAATGGTGTTGAATTTTTCTGCGTTTGAGCATGCACAGATGTCCGTGGTACCACAGCTCTGTGCTATAAAGCCTGATACGTGGTGACCCTATTCTGAAGAACAAAAGGGTTGCATATCGTATATAATTTAGTTAAATCAGGATGTAAAGCTAAGCGTGGAACGCGTCATTTCAGTAATCAAATTAAAGAAGAAATTTGTGAAGCAAAGATTATTCCTCATTAGTTGTAAAGCATGACGTGCAAAACGTGCTGCTATTGGATGAAATTGCACTAATGAAAAAAAGGATGGACAAAGATAGTGCTAAAATTCCATCAAAGACTTCCATATAAAAAGAAAAATATTCGATTAAGGAATAAAGCGGGATTTTATCATTAAAGTGATGTTTCTGTAGACAAATCAGTATAGATGGTCTTGTAAAACATTCGAGTTCATGAATCAAACTAAATTAATTTAAAAAATGCCGGGATCGATTCGATTCTAAGCCTTTCTCGTGACAAGAAAAATACAAAAACTGACAGTTGTTTGGGGGAATATGATTCAGACTCCATGAGGAATATCATCAAAAAGCTTGTTGCTATGTCATTTTCTTTCAGTCATCTGCCACTTCAACAGGATGAAGAATTCTTCACATTACTTAATTATTTCAAAGATCCTCCACAGGATGAAGACATGATTGGCATCTCCACAGAAATGGTGACCAACCAAATCGCAAATTCAACGTTTTGGTTGATGTCATTAAATTAATTATATTAACATTACACTCCGTAATATAGAGTAGATATTGCTGGTGGAAGAGACCACTCATGATGGCTTTGAAACACTCAAGGAGAATAAAACACGCTATTTTCTTTTAATAACAAAAAACTTACAATAACTAAAAGCTTTTAAACACAACATCTCTTTTTTTCTAGTGTTTCTTTCTTATATTTCCCATATACAATAACATCAACTTAGCTGTCTATTTATATACAAATTAAAAGTAAGAAAACATTAAAGTTCAAGTGTGAATATATATCGTTGGCGGTGGTGTGAAGATTATCATCTTTGATTTTTTTTTTTGGATTGAGTTTTGTCACACCCTAGTGGCAGAGCGCGACGACCAACAATTGGTTTCAGGGTTTTTTATTATATTGTTTATAAGAAAGTTGCCACCTAGTATTTTGATCATTAGGAACCCTAAATGGTTTTTTAAAGATTCCAAGGTAAGGAACTAGTTGCATAAAGGAAATGTATTAACATCCTTAGTACGCCCTACCTAAGCTGCTTGGTGTTTATAAGCTACTTGGTGTTTGGTCTGCCTTATAATTGCTATGGTGTTGGTGTTCTATTAATTAGTTTTTCTAGGATAGGTTTGCTATAATGAGTGATTTGGGTTAAAAGTCTAAAAGAATAATGCTTGGCCAATATAGATCATACCTTTAGATATGTCTATAAAGTTTCAAGGGGAATCAATGCAGATCTCTTGAAATCTGTGTTTGATTTAGACTAAATTTATTAAGAAAAAAATCCAAGAAAATTCAATATGCTTTAAAAGCACATTTTTCCATTGGTATTTCAAGGGTTTGCAACTCATAAATCATAAAGACAAAAGACAAAAATTTAGAAATCTAGGTTGCTTTTAAAAAAACTATATTTTTTAGTGTTTTATACTCTTACGACTCATAAACCGTGGAGTAAAAATTGAAATATTCTCGATTATAATCAAGGCTTCTTTCAAGGATGTGTGCAGATTTATTATTTCTAGAAAATTATTTTGGATATTTTCCACTCTGGGTTTCTTTATTCAAATATTAATAGTGAATAATAACAAATTATTTCCAATAATATTTTAGATATTCATCCTTTAAGGATTTGTTTATCCAGATATTAGCGGTGAATAATAGATGAATTGCCCCCAAAATAAGATTTTTATATTTTTTTAGAATATTGGCCAATACCCTTTAGAGTTTTACAAACATATTGTAAAATTCAAAAATGCAAGAAAATAATTTTTGTTGTGTTTAAAAAAAAATCCATGTGAAAACACATTTTTCAAAACTTCCAATATTTTTTGTATAAAAAAAAGTTCAAAACATGTTAGGGTATTGACTATATGCAACACACAAGAAAATATTTTTTAAAAGTTCAAAACATGTTAGGGTATTGACTATATGCAACACACAAGAAAATATATATATATATATATATATATTATTAAAACGCAAACATCACAATTAGACATAAACACCAAAATAAAAAGTAGCAAACCATCATTTATATTACAAAAACTACAAGAAAACTTCAAAGAATTCATAACAAAAATCGTTCAAAGCCAAATCAACTTAAGATTCTGTACGCTGGAAATGACTATGCCCATATTCATGAAGGAACCAAAGTTTTGAAACTGAAATTTTGAAATTAAAATCCCACTGCATGTGTCCATGACTCATGACTTATTTTTTCTTTTTACAATCCGGGAGAAACTACCATGCTAGTTTCATACAAAAAAGAAGAGCTTGGAACGACATGCTTTTATAACCCATATATATCACGAACTAGAAACCAAAGCAAACCTAGTTGACTATTTCAATAAAAAGAACATGGAAGGAAACGAAAAGAAAAGGGAGCTACTGATAAAAAAAAACAACAATCCCCTTCCCTGATTCTTTAATTCTGAACCAGCGAAAAAAAGAAGATAAAAAAAGAAAACCAGAGGCTAGCCAACTCTTAATATAGTCACTCATCCAAAACTCGAAACCACAACAGAAACAACACAAGGCAAGCATTCATTGTAGAGTCTAAAATTGAAAATGAATGTGCAAAGCAAAGACAAAACAAAGGCAGCAAAGAAGGAGAAAGTTAAGGCTTCCCTGCAGGTCTGACTGAATTAAATTTGTATATGAACAGTACCCATGTAATTACAAAGGAGAGGGAAACGAAGAACTTACCTGTGCAGGGAGGCGAAGTCGAAGACGGTGGTTTGCTTTGAACCCTCTGTTCCTCCGCTCTCTTCTGTTTTTTCTTGTCTTTCACTTTCTTGGGTGGTCTATTCTTTTTCTGTATTTGGCTTGTAAATAAATAGAGAAAAATAAGATGATAATTATATTATTGATGAAAAAATTATGCTTGTTATTAGTTGCTAGGCCTCGCTATGTTGTTGGTCTAGGCTGTTAGATTCCCTTCTAATAGGGGATTGTTTTTGTACAAAAGATAGACATGTATTGACAGCGAGTAAGTTGAAAAGAGTGACACCATATTAATTGTATTTAAACTTGTAACTTTGCATTGTCATGTATGCTAATTTATAGATTTTCTGTGAGTGCAGTGAGCTCAAAAATATGTTTATTTTTTTTTTTTTGAAAATCGAGAGAAAAGAGGAGTCCATTTGGATTGCCATGTAAGTGTGTGTTTAAGAAAAAAAAATCAACATAGGACACTTGTCTGATTGGGCTGGTCTAGTTATAAAATTATCAGATTTCTATCCGACCAAGCCTAAACTGACAGATTTCTGTCCCAATAATGGACATAATTCTATAAGTTTAGGCCTGACCTAAAAAGAGAGATTTTTATTTTTTACTTTTATTGCACCGAACGGGGCATATTTTATACACAAAAAAAAATCCTCATGCTTGGGCCAAGCCTAGGTTTCAGGCACTGGAAGTCCGATGCTTGGGCCAATGGCGTGTAGTAATGCCCAGCTCTTAAGCCAAGTCTAAGAGCCAACACTGGGCAGGCACCTCCCCAGCGTTTTGGAAGCCCAAAGCCTCCCCAGGCAACCCAAACACGGATTTTTAACCCGTCTTCACCGGGAATGTCCAATCTTGTCCCAAGAAAACACCTCAATATTTTCTCATTTCCCAGGACTATGCATCGCACAATTTTTCTGTGTACATAATTTATATTATGCAGAGCATGTCTGCTAATTGTAACACCACTTGGTGTGTTGAAATATTTTCTACACCTACTCTCTGCATCTACATGCAAGCATGGCACATACCAGACAGCTCTAAGATCTAACTTCTTGTTGCTGAGCCGTTGTAACTGTACCTTTCCCTATCTTTGATACCCTGTTTCCAGAAAACCTTCTCTGTTTCTTGGAAATTAAAATTCAAGAAATGGCCACCATCTATCCATTGATTCAATTTCCAGAATTACGTGCATATGTTAAGTGGGGTTCAATTTATTTTGAATAAAAAGGACACTAGAGTATGGGAGGCAGACTCACAAGGAAGGTTCAATTCATTTGGATCTTGCTTCAGAATAGAGTCTGCACTCGGGAGTTTCTTCTCCACAGGAATCTGATAGACGCCGGTTAAAGTAATTGTTCATCTTTTCTTGCACTGTGGTGATGTGTGGAAACTGTGGATGAAGTTCACAAAATGGTTAGACTGCAGCTGGATTATGCCTCAGGAGTGCTCTGGTGACCGGGATATTCCAACGAAAAGCAATTATTTTGCCTTCGAATGGCATTTTATGGGGCATTTGGACATCAAGAAATAAACTAATTTTTGAGAACAAAAAACCGATTGGAATGCAGTGTTTACACTAATCCTTCACCACCTAGCACTATTGTTTTATATCTGATGCTGGACAAATTAACAACTGCTGAATATCTTTTGGTTTAATTGTTTTATATATGAGTTTTCCATTTCTCTCTTTGTAAAGACTATGTTTTATTTATAAAATTTCGATTATTATAAAAAAAAAAGAGAAAAATCTGCAGATGTAGGCTAGCTAAATGAAGGGTCAAAGGTAGAAATCTTTTATCATCTAATGGAGCTAGCTTTATTGCTTTCTATTTATAACATGGATCCTCATTCTATCAAACGTAGACCAAAATAGTGTAGCAATTTTCGGACAAGCTGATAGAAAAATCTCTTTCCATTTTAAACCAATCATTTGTTTATAAGATTCACAATTTACCCCCTTTATCATTTGCACATCAATTATTTCAACTTAAAATCTTCAATTTTTACATGAGGTTCATTTAATAATTTTAAAATAACTCTTAATACTTATGTATGAACAATTAAAGTAGGATTATTCCAAAAGAAAAAGGGAAAAAGATGAACAATTTACTTTCTGCTTGTTTAGCTCAGAAGCAAGAATATAAATCTCGATTTCAAGCTGCAATATTATGGTTTATAAAATGCAATTGATTTTTTTTATACTGAACTAAGAAAAACAAGTCTAATCTTAATATATTTATTTTTATAGTGATAATCAAACAAGTTCTTAAGCTACAAAAAGCAGAGTAATTTTTAAATCACTAAAATTTTTAAAGGAGGAGTGTGCTGATAAGAAAAAGAAAAAGGTGCATTTTAAGAGATCAATACAAAGTATTATTTAATTATTTAAAAAGAAATGGAAAAGTAAGATGTGTGCTGATAGTATGGAACATTTAAAAGATGATATAAATTATACATACAAAAACTTAAGTTTTTGAGTCAAGATAATGATTTAAAGTTTTGCACCCAACCCTTTTCAATTAAAAATATTTTATCATAATGCGTAACTCATTTTTTGGATGATTTGTTTCATTAATGGAAAGGATTGGTAAAAGGAAAGTTCAATTGAAAGGTATGGCAAGGAATTTTTATATTCATTTTGTATTTCCAGGTCAGAAACTACAGATCACATCCATTTTCATTATTAAATGTCTTGAAAAATCCGTTTTCATGGTTCATAACTCATTTATTGGATGATTTGTTTCATTAGTAGCAAGGAATCTTTTATATATGGAATAATATAGATTATATTTTGGCATACTAAAGCTAATTCTTATATGAAGCAATCATCTTGGATTCAATTCCTTAAACCTAGTTTTATACAAACTTGCATGGATCTATTAATAAATAGAGAGTGTGTAGCATATTGGATACATTAAGTAGCCTAATTCTCATCTGATTTACTTTTATAATAAGCCAACGTCTCTTTTTGTTTGTCTCTTTTTGTTTGTGTCTCGTCTTTCAATGTAACTTTTGTAGTCGAGAACAATCAAAGTAGGATTATTCTAAAAGAAAAAGAGAAAACAAGTAATAATTTACTTTTTTCTTTTTTGCTTGTCTATTTTAGAAGCAAGAATGTGAATCATATAAAATCATATATGATATTTAGAAAGTTAATATAAAATCATATAATTTTTAGAGTCTCATATGTTAGCAATCATGTCCCATATTGAATAAATATAAAAATATAAATGAATATAAAAAAAATTGAATGGACCACACATTACAAGACTTGAGTTTTTCAGCTATTTAATTTAATATAAAACTTTAAAAGGCTTAAGTTTTTTAATGACTAAGCAAATAAAGTAAAGAGGGATGTATTATAAATTAATATATTAGATTCCATCATTTTTATATGCTTATAAAAGAAGTAAATAGAAATTTAGCTTCATTAATTATATTCTCATAATAGTTTCACTTTATAAACTAAACAAGTGACGTAGCGGAAGCTTCTGTAGAAATAGGACGCCGCCTGTTTCCGGGTAAAATTATTCGAATCCTCGAACCAAAAATTTATACTCGAATCCACGAGTTTAAAAATTAAAATTTTCCAAGAGAAAGTTCTTTTTGAAATTTAAAAGTACTTTACAATGAAAAGAGACAGCCTTTATATAGGCTGCAAGTCCTAATTCGACTAGGAATATAATTATTTAGGAAAGAAATAACTAGAATAAAGAAAACAAATACTAGAGCTAGAAAAGTAAATAAATCCTGATATTACGACATTAATTAGGACTCCTAAAGAAGGAGGCAATCTGTTGGAAGAATACTCCAATGGCAACACTGTAGTTCCTGATTTCTCTGCATTTATATTATATCCTGCAATTTGCTCTTCCTCCTGTGATCTGCTCTTCCTCTCCTCCTGTAGACTGTTCTACATCAACAAGCAACGCGATCCTAATTTACCTTTTTCTTTTTAACATGGAACCATTCTTTAAACGATTGTACAGAAAGGGTTCTCAAACTACAAGCTAGGTTGTGTCTTTATTGTCATCTCTCCGAAAACAAGTTTTCTTGTTGACATTGATTTTAGCAAGAGCTAGGTAGAGGAGCATTTCGACCATTTCCATTACTGAACGGTTTGGTATACTTACAGTTCTCTTGGATTGCTTACTGCTTACTTCCTATTAAAGTAGGACTATTCCAAAAGGAAAAGGGAAACCAGTAATAATTTACTTTCTTCTTTTTTGCTTGCTTATTTTAGAAGCAAGAATGTGAATCTCGATTTCAAACTGTAATATTATGGTTTAACACATGCAATGCATTTTTTTATATTTAATGAACTAAGAAAAAAAATCTGAACTAAATCAAATCTTAATATATTTATTTTTATAATGATCAATTAAGCAAGTTAAAGCTATAAAAAACTAAGTAATAATATGTACTTATGCAACGGATTGTTTCCACTATTAATGTTGAACAAAAAATTCCTACAAAGGAAGAGCTCATCATCGATAATTTACCAAAAAAAGAAAAGTGTATTTTAAGAGATCCATACAAACTATTATTAAAAAAATAAAATAAAAGATAAGATGGGCATTGATAGTGTGAAATATTAAAATGTTAGTATAAAATCATTTTTGAAAATTCATTTAATAAATTATAATTTTAAATTCAAATAATTATGTAATATGATATCAAATTATATTGACCAAACTGTAAAACGTTCAAAGCTTATATTCTATATTTTCTTTTATTAAATTAGAAAAAGAATACAAGATAACTAATTTTAATTGAGAGAATATGAAAAATGTTGAATGGACTATACTAATCTCAATAATTTAATTTAATATGTTATGAGGATTTAATGATTAAATAATTAGAAATTCAAATCTCATAAATTTAACTTCAAACCAATGTAAAAGTGTTAGATAATTTGTGTAATAGGCTATGATTCATCTTGACCATGCAAGGAGATGCCTTAACATTTATATAATGAAGTTATAGCTCAAGAGTCCTATAAATATAATAAATTTTATGTTAATTACAATTGATCTTAAAAATAACTTTTATTTTATCAGTATGGATATGGAACTTAAGGGTAGAATTATTTTGTATACAATTTTATATTCTATACTTCTTTAAAGCAAATGAGAATATCTCATATTATAATGTAATAAGTGTATTTATGTACGAGAAAGCAAATGAGAATATTTTTTTTTATAGTAATTGAGAGATCATAAGATTTAGGTAATGCTATTAACAAAATAACAAATTAACTAAAAGAAGCAAATATGAACAATTAAAATAGGATTATTCCAATTAAAAGGAAAAAAAGGTTAAAAAAGTAATAAATTAATTTCTTCTTTTTTGCTTGCCTATTTTAGAAGCAAGAATGTTAATCTTGATTTCAAGCTGCAATTAATATTATGGTTTAACAAATGCAATACATTTTTCACTTATAATGAAACTAAGAAAAACAAATCTGACCAAAATCAAATCTTAATATATTTATTTTTATAATGATCATTTAAACAAGTTCTTAAGCTAATATATACTTCTGGAAACAGATTAATTAAATTATTAATATGGAAGAAAATATCCCTAAAAGGAGGAGCTCATCAGCAAGAGTTCACCATAAAAGAAAAGTCTATTTTAAGAGATCGATACAAAGCATTATTTAATTATTTAAAATAAATAATAAGCTTAGATGGGTGCTGATAATATGGAATGTGTCACGACTCGAATCCCAGATCCATGACCGGCACATAGACAAGGTTCCCCTTCAAGGTTCCATACATGCGAACCCAAACTTACACACAAATTTATCCTAACTCAATCAGAGTTCAACGCAGCATTAATAACAAAATCAACTTTATAATATAATTGAATTGTCTTAATACAAGAATTAATATAATTTCATAGTTTTGGAGCACTAATTAGACATAAAGTAAAATATACGAATTACAACCAAAAGAGCAGGTTCTGAAGGTCCAATAAAAGTGACCTGCTATCAAGCTATAAGCCTGAAAATGATAAATAATGAGAGTGTGAGTTCAACTACTCAGTGAGTAGATAACGTTCAATACACACACACGAGATAATACAACAATGAGAAATATATATAAAAGTATGGCTTTAGGGTGTTATAAAAAGGTTTCTCAAATAGGCCATAACAAGAATATCATATGGTAAAATTCGTCAGAAAATTAAAATGCAATGAGCATGAGGCTCCGTACTGTGGGATGATCAGTCCACACAGGTTGGTGACTTCCCCGACCAACTAGGGTTCAGATACGATGTGCACAAAGACTAACACTACCCTGTTAGCATGGATATTCTGACTGACATACCATAGGGTCATAATCATAATCAAACAGACATATTCATATCTCAAGACTCAACTCATGACATCAATTAAATGAGGAGTTATCAATTCAGAAGTCAATCCAAAATACATACTGGTTTATATCAAGAATTCGGATTCAACGAATGATCATGCTTATCATAACAAGGATAATAGTCACCATATATATTATCAAGAAGCATGATCCAATTCATATTAACAAATCAAATATTTATAATATTTCTCATGCATATGGAAAATTATCCACTCACCTGACTCGAAGCAAACAAAAGTTAAAAGTAGACACCGAAGAAAATCCTACTAACGTCCCGCTGGTAGAATATCAGGATTATCTGAATATAAAAGAAATATATTCAAGAATGACTCAAAGAACATATAACCTATTTAATACACTTAACTAAGGGTCTATTCCATAACCCTATATGTTTTTTTTTAACTAACTAGTTATTTTTCCAAAAACCAAAAAATTAACAGTTTTCTCGAAATCTAATCCATAATAAAACAAATAATAAAATTGGTAATACTTCACTAACTTACCCTCAATTATTCATCAAACCCATCTACAAAAGCTAATATTACAGCTAGGGACTAATCTGTAATTTATCATATTTTTAAGGGTCAAATTGTAACTTTATCCATTTGGAGGACTAAACTAAAATTATCATAAATCCATGACTATACTGAAATTCTGACCATAATCAATCCTCATTTCTGTCCAAATCATCTCATTATACTCCAGGGACCATTCTGCAGTTTTATCAAATTTTTAGGGTTAAATGGTAATTTGTGTCAAATTGAAGGACCAAATTGAAAGTGTTAAAATTTTATAACTATACAGGAATTATGCCCATAATTTATCTTTTATTCTGTTCAGAATCTTGGAATAGGCTCCAGGGACCAATCTGTAAATTTTCCAAAGTATGGGGACTAAACTGTAATTTTCCAAAATTGAGGGACCAAATTGAATTTTCATCATCTTCAACCTCAAACCCAGAATTTTCACAGATTACCTACTATTATCCACTTATTTCTAACACAAATTCACCATTCAAACAAAACCATAACTCAAAATCATCATTTTTATTTACAATCTCTCAAATTCAACTTAATAATCCATTACCTACAACAATCAACTCATAACATTCAACTTAATTCATCAATTAACCCAAAACAGAAATTTTCAAAACCCTAACATTTATCAAAACTGAAATTAAAGCTTAATTAACACATATTTATACAAAATCTTACCTTTAAACTTATTTCCTTCAACTCCTTTCTATTTTCCTTCTATTTTCCCTCTTTTCTCTTCTTCTTCTTTCTCCCTTCTCTCTCTTGCCGATTCTCTCTCCAATTTCAGATCTCTTCTTCTTTTTTCTTCACTTTCTATTTATATTTATCAAGTTTTGTTGAATTACTACACTACCTCTCATTCATTTATACCCAAACTTTAAGCCATCAAGGGTTTTATTGTATTTTCCCACTCATTTATTCAAAACATCACATAATGTTAGAAAGTTAAATATAAAATTATTTATAAAATTTAAATTTAAAATTATTTTAAGCGAAAGGAGAATCAACATATCTTTATTATATTCTCGTAATAGTTTCACTTTATAAACCAAACAAGCAACACACAGATCCTAAGTTACCTTTTTTCTGAAAAAGGAATTAAGGGATTGTATATATAGGGTTCTCAAACGACTTAATTCAGAAAAAAAACTACAAGCTAGGTTGTTTCTTTGTAGTCATCTCTCCGGAAACATAATAGTTTTCTTGTTGACATTGACTTTACCAAGAAGTAGGTGGAGGAGCATTTCGATCATTTCCATTACTTAAAGGTATGACATACTTACAGTTCTCCTTGAGTGCTCACTTCCTAATTTTGTTTTCCATTATATTAATGAGTTATATAATATAAATTTATTTTTAGAGTTTCACATTATTTAGCTTTGAGTTGAGATTGTTCATTAACAATAGTCACTTACGTAATTTTTTGTAGAGAGAAAACATGGGTTCTCTTCCTATAATGGGGATACCTTATAGAGCAGCCATGAGTGGAAATTGGAAAAGCATGCTTGTCCATTATGAGGAACGTGTCCTAGAAATGCCCTTGCCAGTTACGCTATCTGCGGATACTGCACTTCATTTAGCTGTGTACAGCAAACAAGAGCAACCACTTAAAGATTTACTTGAAATCGTGAATGATATGAAATTCCTTGTACCTAATGAGACAGAATCCCTTGTAACTGTGACAGAGTCCAATCTACCTGATATTGAATTTCTCAGGAGAAAAACAAATTTGGAAATACGGTGCTTCACGAGGCAACCATCTACGGGAATTATGAGGCTGTAAGACTCTTGGTAGATAGATGTGAAGACCTCCTTAAGGAAACAAATAACTACGGTGAAACCCCATTGTTTACAGCCGCTGGATTTGCTGAGGCAGAAATAGTGGAGTTTTTAATCCGTTCCAAACCACAACAATGCGTGGATGATAATGGCAGCCTGTTAGCAATTCACATCAAGCGAACGAAAGATGACCTGTCCATCCTTAGCAATGCTATCAGAGGGCAACACTTTGGTAACAATTCCTCTCTTTGTCTAATTATCGAATTTAAAAGTATACATATATAAGATATCGTATATTTCTTCCATGCCTCATTTCATGAATGCAGAAACAGCTTTACTGTTGCTAGAAATGGATGACTCGCTCCACAAGTTGACGGACAAAGACGGCGTAACTGCTTTTCAACTTCTAGCCCAAATGCCAACCGCTTTTGAGAGTGGATTTCCCATGGGCACATGTGAAAGGCTCATCTACTGCTGTATGCCTACACTAACCACATTATTAGACCTTACAATATTGCCTACATATTTCTTGTATGTATACCATGGACACACACGCACACACTCTTATATGTATATATGTATATGTGTATGCACACACACATATAAATTGAACTCTATATTATGTTGCAGGCCTTCCTGTTAAACGTCACCACGAGGTAAAATCACTGGTAGAAACTTGGTTGAAGGAAAGAAAGATGCTGGAGAGGAAACCAAGAGGCGGCATACTCAAATATTTAAAGGTCCCTAAAGGTATTGGACACAATTGGGGCCTGTTCTTTTGGTTTCAAGGCTAGGTGGTATTATATATTGAGCTACCTTTGTATATCGATATTAAAATTTGATGGCTCGAACAAATATTTGAATCCGGTAGCCAATGTTAGTTTGAATATTATTGAGTCTCTCTCTCTCTCTCTTTCTTTTTCAAAGGCAGATTTAATGGACTTGTTATGTTCCTTCCTCCAAATTTTACTAGTGTTGTATTTCTAGTTTGCGGCGTCAAAAATGATAAGTAATGATCTGTCACGTTGCAGATTTTAATTTGATGACGTGAGGAGAGATACAATCATGAAAGTAATAAGAATTGCTGATATAAAGGTTAAAAACCAGACAATCATTATCTATTTTTTCACCTTCTACAATCATGATATTTTTTTGTTCATCCTTCTACTATCATTGTTAACATTTCTACTATCATCCTGTCATCCATGTTTAATTTCATTCCCCTTCGCATGAACATGAAGTAGGATGTTGGCTAGAAGGATTCTGGAACCAGAAAAGAAAGCATGTATTTGCTTTGAAAGTCGCCGAAATCCTAATAGAGAAAGATGAGTCATTGAATAAAGTCAGTGTCAGCATAACAAAGGAAGGACTGGGTGGGAAAGAATATAGAAAGGGAGAAAACCAGTTATCTGAATTCACTAGCAAAGGAAAAGATACAGTTGAAATCCAACTTCATTATACAACAGAAACTTCTGAAACGAACTCATCATTGAAGGAGAAGATCCCATTGTTTATTGCAACCAAAAATGGAAAAGAAGAAATTGTGTTGGAGATAATGAAAAAATATCCCGATGCTAGGAAGGAGCATATCCCATTGTTTATTGCAACTATAAATGGAATAGAAGAGATTGTGTGGGGGATAATAGATCAATATCCCCACGCTGTTGAGCATCTCAATGAGGAGGGCCAGAGCATTTTGGATGTGGCCGTCATGCATCGCCAGAAAGAGATCTTCAATCTTGTGAAGCAACAGAAAGTACCATTGGCTAGACTGCATCGAGTAATTGATAAGAAGGGCAACACATTGTTGCACCATGTTGCAGATATGGAGCATTACAGAGGAGGAACCAAGCCTGGGCCTGCACTTAAACTTCAGGAGGAGTTGCAATGGTTTGAGGTGGGACCTTTTCTTCCCTTTTTCTTTACCTCCTGACAAAAATTATTCATGGACTTGGTACAGGATTATCCGTCTTGTGTATTAGAGCACCAAACCTATTAAAACATTTGTTTCAATCAAATTATCCAATCCAGTTAAGGTGATAGAAAAACCGCTAAACTGTAAAAAATTCGATTTTAATGCTAAGGAAACGTAGACATGTCACCTAATTAAGACATCAGGCTGATCTAGTTCTCCTTGTCACCCGAACCAATAACTTAAATATTATTAAAAATTGTACGGAATTATTTACAAACTCCAGTTCTGGATTATAAATATTTAATGTGTGTATGAATTAGAATTAGAATTTTTTCCTGTTTTGTGAACATTCACCAGCTCACAATCACCCACACAACACAAAATAAAAAAAATAAAAAACATTATACCAATAAGCATAACTAGCCGTCAGCTGCCTTTTATTCTTTCCTTTAGACCAGCACCAACCCGTAATTACCCAAACCGACAACCCTCTTCATCAACTTCCCTAACTCGCAAGCATCGTGAGACCCACTCTCACTGATACAATGCTTCATCCCTCTCTTTAGACCAAAATAATCAACCCACCTCCCATTTCTACACCTCCAGTAACACCATCATCGACAACCCCACCCTCCAAGTCACCACTAAAAGCCTTTACCTCAGCCAACCATAACAACCATTACACACCACTATTACACTTCACTTCCTCCATTCTTCCACGCCTCTCTCTCTCTCTCTCTTCAATCCACCCCAAAAGGAAAAAAATAAAAAAATACAATACAAGAATCTAGGAAGAACAGGGCTGAAAGTGAACCAGCTCTCATATGGAGCTTGGGTAAGTTTTGGGAACCACCTAAACGTCAAAGAAGCGAGATCACTGTTGCGGTGTTGTAGAGACCATGGTGTCAGTTCCTTTGATAACGCAGAGGCTTATGATAATGGAAGATCCTCAGAAATGATGGGTCAAGCGATCTGTGTTTACTAAGATCTTTGAGGGAGGTCCCGGCCCTAATGATGAAGGCTTGTCTGGGAAACATATTCTTGAGGGTATTGAGGTTTCTCTTAAGAGATTGGATATGGAGTATGTTGATGTCATCTCTTGTCATCGCCCACTCCGATTGATGAGACAGTGAGGGCAATGAATCACTTGATTGATAAAGGGTGGGCATGTTACACTATAAGATTTCACAGTTTTACCAACGGAACCTTCCATCGGTGTATGATTAGAAGTTCGTCAGTAATTTTTCAACCGATATCATCATCGATGAATGATATCTGTCAGGTTACCTTTTGTCGGTGATTCAACATTCCATCGCTATATAGATCGGAAAAACAAAAAAACCATTTGTCGATGGTTTTACAGACGAAATTTGCGCACAAAAAAAAAAAGATTCCCACTTGAATATACCGACAAATTTGTATTCTGTCGGTGATATCGGATTTACTGACAGACACCAACCGTCAGTAGGGTTGTCGGTAGTTGTATGAAATATCGACCGAATATATCCATATGTAAATTCATCGGTAAATGTAGCAGCTACTATCAAATGCTAACAAAGTTTTTCCATCGGTAAGTCGGTCGGTGAGTGTATGAAATACCGACTAAATATATTCGTCTATAAATTAGTCAGTAAGTATGGTAGCCACTGTTAAATGCTAATGGAGTAATTCCGTCGGCAATTCGGTTGGTGACTGTATGAAATCATAGGTAATTGTTTTTTTTCTAAATTTATTTTTGAAAAATTATTTAGGATATATAATATAAAACTATGTAAATTAATTGTAATACAAATCAATTATGCAAATAAAATTTATATTAAAGAAAAAAAACAAAGTTAAATAATATTCATTACAAACTGAATATGTTTCAAAAGAAAATATTAAATGAAGTTTTAATGTTAAATAATGTTTATTACAAATTAATATAAAGGTGGAGTTAGAGGAGGAGGAAGAGATCTTGGAGGAGGCTAGTGGTTATACTGCCAAAAAGGATTAGGCGCACATGTTCCACTATTTGCCATGTTTATAACCATTTCATGAAACTATTCGTAAGCCACTTTTTGTTGTTCATGCTCTGCTTTTTATTGCTCATACTCCGCTTTTTGTTGCTCTTGAGACGCTTTGAGGTGCGTGTACTCCGCTGATAGGTGGTCGTATTTCTCGGTGAGCTGAGTCGTGTGTTGCTCAAGGCCTCGAACTCCTGAGATTTGGAGCTCGATATTGATTGAGAGCTCCCAATAGTTGAAACACTACGGGTCAACCGCAAGTTGTTAGCCGTAGTGTTAGAGAGCTCGTAAACCCGATTATATCGGTTCCATCTAAAGAGCCAGCCTTCATCCACAAATCTGGATCGAATTCTAGATGGTTCAAAATATCATCCCCATATCTCTCCCTCAACCGATTATTATAGGTCTCCTAAAAAAACAAGAAGAAGTAATCATCATATTCAATTCAATAAACATAGTAACTTACAAAATGAAATGGTTGAACAAACATACCATGAAATGTTGAGCACGGTTATCAATGAACTATTGCACTCCCTTCTGGTGGTCTTGACTCCGCACGTACGTCTCCACATACAGCTCCATCGGGCTCGACTCACGTCCAAGAGACGCAACCTATAATGAAAAAAGATATATTAACAACAATTGAATTTAACGATATATTTCATTTAAATTAATCTTACCATCCGTTTCGCATGTGCAGCAAACGGAATGGAGCCGCTAGTATGCGTTGTCACCCCGCCATGAATTGGTCGATTCTAGTTGCCAGCATCGGACCATGAGCATCGTGTGAACTACTCAGATGTCAGGTGCTCAATAGAGTGCGGCCATATATCTTTCGAGATGTATATCGGTTTGAAATTCCTTCAAATCGCAACATTGTTCTAGCCTTGTAAACTCCTATCCCTTATGACTTTTTTTGCTTTTTTTGGTGCTTCATACCAAAAATCACGCAACCTACATTAAGCAACCAAAAATTACATTTCAGAACATAAATTTTTGTCTAAAAAAAATCTTGTATTCTTTTCGATCTTACCTAGCTGCTGCGTGATTTTCGCACACCCTCCTCACAACAGTGTTATGCTCACTCTCCCAGCAGAATTTGTACTGTGTATAAATGAACAAGTTTAGATAAAAATAATAATTTATTTACAATTAAATTAATAAGCTAAAAATTATAAATTAATACCAACCTCAAACCTGTTAAACCATGCATTGATTTGAGGCATCCATTTAGGATGCTTTGATATCTAACTCTACTGAAACAATAGAATCTTCATCTACAATTTAAACGCCGATGATATTACTCGGGCAGCTTCAATGTTTGTGAACCTGAAAATAAATAAAATAAATTTAATAGTGATTATTTCATAAATTATGTTGTAATATCAAAAAGAAAAAACTAAAACCTTAACAAACTTACATTGAAAGGTCATGCTTCCACTGTGCCTCGTACTGGCGGGTAAATTGATTCCATTGTGAAGACACGCCGCCTCTACGTTGTGAAGTAGCGCTGGAAGAGGTAACATCGGTTGACGGCACAGGTGGTGTAGGTGCCTCTGAAGAAGAGGCACCAAGGAGATATCATCATCGTTATTAGACGAACTAGTTACGACCTTACGTGAGCGACCAACTCTGGTTTTCGATCTACGCATCTACATAATTTTATACAAATAATTATATAATTAAATCCAAATGTTAAAAAAAAAATTCGACAGCACCTCCCCTATACTGAATACTACCCAAATCCATAAACCTACACATATTAACAATAGCCACAACCAATTTACCCAATCTATACTAATTATTCCAACATATTCAATTCCTAATCCTAAGGTAAATTCAACATTAAACATTACAATTCCACAAATTATTCAATAATTATGCCATTACAACAAAACAATAAATTAAAAAAAACTCTAGAATAACAATCAAAATAAATGGAAAAAATTAAACCCAAATCATGCAATAATAAAGTAAAATTAATAATTATTCCAACATATTCAATTACTAATCCTAAGATAAATTCAACATTAACAATAAATATTCAACAAATTAACTAATAATAATTATGCCAAAACAACAATAAAAAATATTCAATAAATTAAATAAAAAAAACTATAGACTTTAGCAATGAATTATGCAAACAAACACTATGGATTTTATCTACATTACAAAAAATACACCAAAACAAAAAACATAACAAAAAAATCACAAAAAGAAGCCTTTAAAGTAAAATGAAAAAGAAGAAACACTAACCTTTTCAATTGATGGAGATTCACCACAAAAAACAGCTTGATATCACCGGGGAGATCAGAACGGAGAGGAAAAGAAAGGAGAAGAACTTTGGAGGAGAGAAAATGAACTGAAGAGGCGGTCGGGGGCACTTCTATGGCTATTTTACTGACGGATTCCTGACGGACTAACCGACGGATAGAAAATTAATCATTATTTTTAATTTATTTTGTTGGTGAGGTGTAAAAATCCATCAGTAAATTTTAAATTTTGCACCAAAATGTTTAATGTCCCTCCATATTTTTCGTGGTCCGTTGGTAAATCTGTCGGTAATATGACACAATCAGAGATGCATTTAATGCACAATGCTTTGAAATGCACGTGATCTGGTCATCGGTGAAGTGGTGGCTGATTAGTACTTAAAAATGCATTTTTATCATGGTTTTATATCATCATTTTGCACTTGAAGTATCAATAACTCCTTAACCAAAGCATGTTTTATAATAATATATCTAATAATATAAGATACCTTTAATTTGTGGTAAATGTTCATTTTAAATGCAGGCCTATCACATAAATGAAAGGATTGATTGATGACTTTAAGAACTTAAATTGCAAGGATAAAGAGATGGCCAAACTTAGAAAAGAGATGTCGGTGCAATCCAAACCGGAACACTGTTCGGTAATTGGGTCATATCTAGAGATATATATCTCAAATTTAGGTCCAATTTATATGGATGGAAAGGTAAGACATAGGCCTACAACTTTCATATGGAGCCCAAGATCTAAAAAGGCCATTTTGAAGTTCAAATTGTAGCAACAACAAAGAAGCCCGAATCTGTCTTCCAGCCCGAGCACTGTTTAGTATTTTGGCCATATCTGGAGTTCTAGAAGTCCAAATGAGTTGAATTGTTTACACAAGAAAGATGAGACAATTGCCTACAACTTTCATGTTTGCAACTGACTCCAATTTTGACATTATCAATGATTTTTTGGGCAGACAAGAGAAGATAAGGATTGTCACCAAGTCAAAAGTTGGCTACCCACTTATCAATTAGTCATCAAATCAATAGTTCCCAATTTTGGCCTATAAAAGGAGGCATTTGCCATGCATTTAAGCATCTTGGTTTCCAGATCAAGATCATGCTCTTCCTTTCTCTCTTTGTATTTTTTCTATTGCTTATGCTTTGCTTTCATTAATATCAAGTTTATACCTTTCATTTCCTTTCCTTTACTTAGTTAACTTTTATCTTATTTATGTTCTTATTTTGTTTATTTATTTTTCTTTCTTTCATTATGTCTAGCTAAGTTTATTATGTCAAGGTGAAAAGGTTACACTAATGGTGTAAGAATAAGTATAATGTAAACTTAATATGAACTTTAATGTTTGATACTAACATGTTTTATATTTGTTATCTTGTTCACTCTTTAATACTTTGCTTGTTAAATAACTAATCTTGATTTATGTTGTATAACACTTGGTACAACAAATGCTTGGCACTTTCATAGCCCATAATGTATGGTATAACCGACACCTGAGCTATGAAAGAAACTTGATTTGTTGTTAACATAAGTTATAATCATGAATGCTTGACGAGATTTACAAGTATTAGCATTAATCGAATAAGATGACTAATGTAATCATGTTAACAATCTATAATCTGATTGGAACCTCCTTTATGTGTGGTTTCCAATTGAATAATAGGAGTTTATATTATACTTGTTTGATATACCATTAGTGGAACCTCTAACCTTAACATTTGTTATTATTATTGTTTAATCCTTACATTAGTTTTCCATCTCCAAGTTCTCATCATCATCATCTTCTTCTTTTTCTTTATTATTATTATTATTATTATTATTATTATTATTACTACTACTACTACTACTAC
>NW_011501209.1:43649-53054 GCF_000495115.2 Populus euphratica
ATTATTATTATTATTATTATTATTATTATTATTATTATTATTATTATAGTTATTATTGTTATTGTCATTGTTGTTATTATTGTTATTACTATTATTATTGTTGTTGTTGTTATTATTGTTGTTGTTATACTATTGTCATTTATAATTTGTACAATTAACCTCCCTGTGGTTCGACCCCGGTCTTGCCGGGTTATTTATTACTTCGATATTCCTGCACTTGGGAGAAGACATCAATCTTTTAGTCGTGTCAAGTTTTTGGCGCTGTTGCCGGGGAGTTAAGTTTTGTATAAATTATAATATTTATTTTATTTTCTCTTTTCACTTTTCACTTTTCTTGTATATAACTTTGTTTCTTTTCTCTTGTTTCTTCTTCTTTTGTTTTCTTTTTCCTTTTATTCTATTCCTACACGTGCATAAGAGTGTGGTCACGTACATCAAGTGGTAGACTTTGTAGGGTATCCTCATCATTTTCAGAAAATATGGCTGAAGAAGATAATCAATCACTTCATAATGAAAATAATGAGAATAACCGTGCTAGAACACTTAGAGACCACATGAATCCTACAAGAACAAGTGCACCATCATGCATAGTTTTTCCTCTTGATGCATCTCATTTTAATTTTAAACCAGGTATTATTCAACTTTTACCTTCTTTTCATGGCTTAGAATTGGAAAATCCATACTTGCATTTAAGGGAATTTGAGGAGGTCTGCAACACATATAATAATTTAAATTGTAGCATGAACACCATCAGATTAAAGCTTTTTCCTTTTTCATTAAAAGATAAAGCTAAAACATGGCTACAAAATTTAAGACCGGGATCCATTCATGGTTGGGATGAAATGCAACAACAGTTTTTAAAGAAGTTTTTCCCATCTCACAGAACAAACTCTTTCAAAAGACAAATCACCACTTTCACTCAAAAACCAGGAGAAACATTTTACCAATATTGGGATAGGTATCGAGACTTGCTTAATACTTGCCCTCATCATGGTTTTAAAACATGGGGATTGGTTTCACATTTCTATGAAGGGTTAACACCTAGAGATAGGCAAATGGTTGAATTGATGTGCAATGGAACTTTTGAAGATAAAACCCTGATGAAGCAATGAAGTACTTAGACTTGTTAGCTGAAAATGCTCAAAATTGGGACACCGCGGGTACTTATGAGGCACCGAGTAAAACTCAACCTCATACATCTAGTGGAGGTATGTACAACCTTAGGGAAGATCATGACCTCCAAGCTAAGTTTGCATCTTTAGTTAGAAAAGTCGAGGCACTAGAATTGAAAAAGAGTGGTCAATTAAAATCTGTTGAAAACATTGTGTGTCAAATTTGTGAAACAAATGAACACTTAACCAATGACTGTCCAACCTTGCCTTCTTTTAAGGAATGTCTCCATGAATAAGCCCATGCTTTAAACAGTTTCCAAAGGCCCAACCACAACCCATACTCCCAAACATACAACCCTGGTTGGAGAAATCATCCAAATTTCAGTTGGAAAAGTGAGAACAACAATGCACAAACTTCACAACCACCGTTTGAAGCACACCACAATTTCCAAAATTCTCATGGATATGCACCTCCTTATGCTCCACCTCCTAGAAGAAATCTTGAGGAAACATTGCATGCATTCATTGAAAAGCAAGAGACAATTAATACTCAACTTGCTCAAAACATAACAGATTTTAAAGATACTCTTGCTAAATTAACATCTGCTCTTAGTTTCCAAGAGAAAGGCAAGTTTCCATCTCAACCACAACAAAATGCCAAGGGGCAATACAATGCAAATGCAAGTAGTTCAGGAAGCCAACACATGGATCAAGTCAAATCAGTCACTACTCTGCGCAGTGGTAAGGTTATTGAAAAACCCTCTCTCGAACCTTATGAGAAAGATGATGAGTCAATCTCTGAGGGTACGGAAGGGGTTGAATCTGAAAATTGCAAAGAAACGACTGATTCACCGCCAGCACTTCCATTTCCTCATGCCATGACTAAACAAAGGAAAGTCAATCACAACTCTCAAATCTTTGAAACTTTCAAATAGGTAAGGATCAATATACCTTTGTTGGATGCTATTAAACAGGTTCCTTCCTATGCTAAATTTTTGAAAGATCTATGCACTGTGAAGAGGAAACTGAATGTGAAAAAGAAAGCCTTTCTTCAAAACAATAATGCTTTGAAATATAAAGACCCTGGTTGTTGATTAGTACTTAAAAGTGCATTTTTATCATGGTTTTATATCATCATTTTGCACTTGAAGTATCAATAACTCCTTAACCAAAGCATGTTTTATAATAATATATCTAATAATATAAGATACCTTTAATTTGTGGTAAATGTTCATTTTAAATGCAGGCCTATCACATAAATGAAAGGATTGATTGATGACTTTAAGAACTTAAATTGCAAGGATAAAGAGATGGCCAAACTTAGAAAAGAGATGTCGGTGCAATCCAAACCGGAACACTGTTCGGTAATTGGGTCATATCTAGAGATATATATCTCAAATTTAGGTCCAATTTATATGGATGGAAAGGTAAGACATAGGCCTACAACTTTCATATGGAGCCCAAGATCTAAAAAGGTCATTATCAAGTCCAAATTGTAGCAACAACGAAGAAGCCCGAATCTATCTTCTAGCCCGAGCACTGTTCGATATTTTGGCCATATCTGGCGTTCTAGAAGTCCAAATAAGCTGAATGTTTTACACAAGAAAGCTGAGGCAATTCCCTACAACTTTCATGTTTGCAACGGGCTCCAATTTGGACGTTATCAATGACGTTTTGGGCAGACAAGAGAAGATATGGATTGTCACCAAGTCAAAAGTTGGCCACCCACTTATCAATTAGTCTTCAAATCAATAGTTCCCAATTTTGGCCTATAAAAGGAGGCATTTGCCATGCATTTAGGCATCTTGGTTTCCAGATCAAGATCATGCTCTTCCTTTCTCTCTTTGTATTTTTTTGTAATGTTTATGCTTTGCTTTCATTAATATTAAGTTTATGCCTTTCATTTCCTTTCCTTTACTTAGTTAACTTTTATGTTCTTATTTTGTTTATCTATTTTGCTTTCTTTCATTATGTCTAGCTAAGTTAGTTATGTCAAGGTGAAAAGGTTACACTAATGGTGTAAGAATAAGTATAATGTAAACTTAATATGGACTTTAATGTTTGATACTAACATGTTTTATATTTGTTATCTTGTTCACTCTTTAATACTTTGCTTGTTAAATAACTAATCTTGATTTATGTTGTATAACACTTGGTACAACAAATGCTTGGCACTTTCATAGCCCATAATGTATGGTATAACCGACACCTGAGCTATGAAAGGAACTTGATTTGTTGTTAACATAAGTTATAATCATGAATGCTTGACGAGATTTACAAGTATTAGCATTAATTGAATAAGATGACTAATGTAATCATGTTAACAATATATAATCTGATTGGAACCTCCTTTGTGTGTGATTTCCAATTCAATAATAAGAGTTTATACTATACTTGTTTGATATACCATTAGTGGAACCTCTAACCTTGACATTTGTTATTATTATTGTTTAATCCTTACATTAATTTTCCATCTCCAAGTTCTCATCATCTTCTTCTTCTTCTCTTTCTTTATTATTATTATTATTACTACTACTACTATTATTACTACTACTACTACTACTACTACTATTATTATTATTATTATTATTATTAGTATTATTAGTATTACTATTATTATTATTATTATTATTATTATTGTTATTATTATTATTATTATTGTTATTATTATTGTTGTTGTTATTGTTATTGTTATTGTTGTTGTATTATTGTTATTTATAATTTGTACAATTAACCTCCCTGTGGTTCGACCCCGGTCTTGCCGGGTTAGTTATTACTTCGACACTCCTGCACTTGGGCGAAGACATCAATCTTTTAGTTGTGTCAAGTTTTTGGCGTCGTTGCCGGGGAGGTAAGTTCTTGTATAAATTATAGTATTTATTTTCTCTTTTCACTTTTCTTGTATATAACTTTGTTTCTTTTCTTTTGTTTTTTTTTATTTTGTTTTCTTCCTCCTTCTTTTGCTTTCTTCTTCTTTTTTTATTTTATTCCTACACGTGCATGAGAGTGTGGTCACGTACATCAAGTGGTAGACTTTGTAGGGTATCCTCATCATTTTCAGAAAATATGGCTGAAGAAGATAATCAATCACTTCATAATGAAAATAATGAGAATAACCGTGCTAGAACACTTAGAGACCACATGAATCCTACAAGAACAAGTGCACCATCATGCATAGTTTTTCCTCTTGATGCATCTCATTTTAATTTTAAACCAGGTATTATTCAACTTTTACCTTCTTTTCATGGCTTAGAATTGGAAAATCCATACTTGCATTTAAGGGAATTTGAGGAGGTCTGCAACACATATAATAATTTAAATTATAGCATGAACACCATCAGATTAAAGCTTTTCCCTTTTTCATTAAAAGATAAAGCTAAAACATGGCTATAAAATTTAAGACCGGGATCCATTCGTGGTTGGGATGAAATGCAACAACAATTTTTAAAGAAGTTTTTCCCATCTCATAGAACAAACTCTTTCAAGAGACAAATCACCACTTTCACTCAAAAACCAGGAGAAACATTTTACCAATGTTGGGATAGGTATCGAGACTTGCTTAGTACTTGCCCTCATCATGGTTTTGAAACATGGAGATTGGTTTCACATTTCTATGAAGGGTTAACACCTAAAGATAGGCAAATGGTTGAATTGATGTGCAATGGAACTTTTGAAGATAAAGACCCTGATGAAGCAATGGAGTACTTAGACTTGTTAGCTGAAAATGCTCAAAATTAGGACACCGCGGGGACTTGTGAGGCACCGAGTAAAACTCAACCTCATACATCTAATGGAGGTATGTACAACCTTAGGGAAGATCATGACCTTCAAGCCAAGTTTGCATCTTTAGCTAGAAAAGTCGAGGCACTAGAATTGAAAAAGAGTGGTCAATTAAAATCTGTTGAAAACATTGTGTGTCAAATCTGTGAAACAAATGAACACTTAACCAACGACTGTCCAACCTTGCCTTCTTTTAAGGAATGTCTCCATGAACAAGCCCATGCTTTAAACAGTTTCCAAAGGCCCAACCACAACCCATACTCCCAAACATACAACCCTGGTTGGAGAAATCATCCAAATTTCAGTTGGAAGAGTGAGAACAACAATGCACAAAATTCACAACCACCGTTTCAAGCACACCATAATTTCCAAAATTCTCATGGATATGCACCTCCTTATGCTCCACCTTCTAGAAGAAATCTTGAGGAAACATTGCATGCATTCATTGAAAAGCACGAGACAATCAATACTCAACTTGCTCAAAGCATGACAGATTTTAAAGATACTCTTGCAAAATTAACATCTGCTCTCAGTTTCCAAGAGAAAGGTAAGTTTCCATCTCAACCACAACCAAATCCCAAGGGGCAATACAATGCAAATGCAAGTAGTTCAGGAAGCCAACACATGGATCAAGTCAAATCAGTCACTACTCTGCGCAGTGGTAAGGTTATTGAAAAACCCTCTCTTGAACCTTATGAGAAAGATGATGAGTCAATCTCTGAGGGTAAGGAAGGGGTTGAATTTGAAAATTGCAAAGAAAAGACTGATTCTCCGCCAGCACTTCCATTTCCTCAAGCCGTGACCAAACAAAGGAAAGTCAATCACAACTCTGAAATTTTTGAAATTTTCAAACAGGTAAGGATCAATATACCTTTGCTGGATGCTATTAAACAAGTTCCTTCCTATGCTAAATTTTTGAAAGATCTATGCACTGTGAAGAGGAAACTGAAAGTGAAAAAGAAAGCCTTTCTAACCGAACAAGTAAGTGCTATTTTTCAGAATAATAATGCTTTGAAATATAAAGACCCTGGTTGTCCTACAATTTCTTGCTTTATTGGAGAGCATAAAATTGAAAGAGCCTTACTTGATCTTGGAGCTAGTGTGAATTTACTTCCATATTCAGTTTTTCAGAGTCTCAATCTAGGTGAGTTAAAACCAACTTCTATAACTCTTTTACTTACCGATAGATCTATAAAAGTGCCTAGAGGAATAATTGAAGATGTGTTAGTACAAGTCGATAAATTCATTTATTCTGTGGATTTTATTGTCTTGGACACAGAACCTGTTGAAGTATGTAATTCATTTCCTGTTATTTTAGGACGTCCGTTTCTTGCAACCTCTAACGCATTGATTAATTGTAGGAATGGACTAATGAAGCTATCATTTGGAAACATGACATTGGAGATGAATATTTTCAACATTTGCAAGCAACCTGGAGATGATAATGATTTACAAGAAGTAGATCATATTGACGAATTAGTTTATGATCAACTTGAATCTACTTTAAGTAAAAATGAGTTGGATGAATCTGAAGATTTGCAAATGATTTATTCTGAGGAAGAAATCACGAATGAAAAACACACCGAAAATGTTAATGTGAATCTTTTATCAACAGTGACAACAGATTCGACATCTAACATCACACCAATCGATGATTACTTTCCTAACGAATCCTTACTTTCTCTTAGTCCAATGTCTTGGTATGATAAAAATATCAATTTTCTTGCTTTAGGAGATTTGCCAGCTGATTGGAGTACCCAAGATAAAAGAAAGTTCTTGAACGAAGTGAAGAACTTTTATTGGGATGATCCTTATTTATTCAAATATTGTCCTGATCAAATATTTCGAAGATGCATTACGGACAATGAGGTAAGTAGTGTCATTAAACTTTGTCATTCTGAAGCATGTGGAAGTTATTTCTCGTCAAAAAAGATAGCTGCAAAAATCTTTCAAAATGGATTTTATTGGCCCACCATGTTCAAGGACACGCATGCATTCTGCAAAACTTGTGAAAATTGTCAAAAACTTGATACTAGTAAAAAAGTTTTGTTTTATGATTCTCAACTCTATGCATTCCCTAAAGAGCTAAGATTAAGATGGACCAATCCTTATAGGGCCTGTGATATTGAGAATTCAATCAATGACAATGATTTTAAGGAAAATGGACATCGTTTGAAAGCTTACTTTGATAATTTTCCTAGTGAAAATGAATCAGCTGGTTTGAATGATCTTGTAGATAAAGGTTGATTATTTTGTTTTTCTCACATTTTCTTTTTTATGTTTCTTTTTGAGTGATTTTTGCTAGTTTCTCTCACCCCGGTCAAATGGTGGATAACGGTACTCCGTGACTTAAGTCGGTTCTTTCAGTTCCCCACAATTACTGATATTTATGTATATATTTGTGCAATTCTTTAAATCTCTCTTCTAATTCTCATTTGAAAATGGACACTAATCTTGAAAAATTGAAAAAGTATTTTCCCGCTCTACCTCAGAATGCGATTACAAAAATTTACCGTGCTAGATATGCAAGATTGAGATTGTTAATGAATCATGGAATTCCTAAAGATATTCACTGGTTGATTGAAGCAAAGGTCCGATTATCAGGTGAGTCCTCTAACTTCTTCATTTCACACATGCCTGGAACAGGTAAAAGCACTTTTGCAAAGAAACGTCGTGCAAAACGACTAGAAGTCTGTCATCGATGTGTTAGATGGACTTGTAATACACATTATCGTTCTTTAGGAATGGTATCTATAAACCGTGAAGATAAAATACAATTCATTAAGGATGGCCTGAGTAAGGAGTCTTTAGATAATCTTCTATCCTAGTGGAGATGTGCATCGTGTAATTCATGATTTATGACCACTATTTCATAAAGAACATGATCGACTTAGTCTTGGGAATCTGACTAAAAAAGACCTTGTTTGCCAGTTTTTAAGAAAACTGGATGGGAAGCCTATCCCCAACCCATAGAGGGCGTTTAAGCCGTTCTTGGACGTAGAACTAAGGGAAGATGTGAGCCACAATCACACCTACATGTACATACACATGCTTTTTCTTAAAAGTAAATAAATAAATAAATAAAAAGAGAGAGAGAGTGTGTGAGACTCTAGCTGGCCTACATATAGATGTTATGATTGCCTTTCTACTTTCTCATCTATAAAACCCTATTTTCCTTCTTTTCATTTCTACTCAACCCATACATTCATTAAATACAGAAGTGTGTAGAAATGGCAAGTTCCTCAAGTCATCAAATAAGAAATATTTGTGTTTTCGGTGGATCTAGTCCTGGGAAAGAAAAGGAGTTTTTAGAATCAGCAAATCATCTTGGTCAGGTGCTAGTTGAGAGAAAGATTCATTTAGTGTATGGGGGAGGCAGTCTTGGGTTAATGAGAGGTGTGTCAATAGCTGCATTTTTAGGAGGTAGTCAAGTTTTGGGGGTCGTCTCTGAAGCTTTGGCACAAGGGGACATCATTGGAAAAACAATTGGAGAGGAACTTCAGGTCTCCACAATGTCAGCTCGAATGAATACAATGTTTAACCATGCTGATGCCTTCATTGCTTTACCAGGTGGTCTAGGCACATTGGAAGAGATCTTTCATATTTCCTCTTGGGCTCAACTGCACATTCACCATAAACCCATAGGTTTGTTAAATGTTAATGGTTATTATGATAAGTTGTTGTCTTTTCTTGATCATGCTGTGGAACAGGAATTTCTAACATCTTCTGCACGACAAATCATAATCTCTACTGCTACTGCTGAACAATTAATTGACCAGTTACAATCCTTCATTCCTGTAATTTATCCTTCCATGAGTCGCATAAATTGGTCAACTAAGGAAAGCCGTAAAAAACTTAGATTGGATTTGAGCCTTCATTTGTGAATTTTTGTGTCTTTTGGTTTTATTATTGTATTTTGTTATTTCTTATTTTTGTTTTTGTGTGTTTCAGGTTTGTCGGTGTTCGTTATTTCAGGTGATATCTTCTATACTCTATCTTTCTACCTTAGAACATTGAGGACAATGTCTCGTTTTGGTTGGGGGGAGAGGGTAGTAGTTGATAAAAACCTTAAAACATTGAGGACAATGTCTCGTTTTGGTTGGGGGGAGAGGGTAGTAGTTGATAAAAAAAAAATTGTTTTTCATTTCATAAAGCATGTGCATAATTGTTGTTACTAGGATGGTAGAGTAAAGGAGCTCTTTTGTTAAAGTGACTCTTGAGACGCATCTTAGTAACCATTCTTAACAAGGTCTATTATAATACTTCATGAAATATTCAGATTTACAAACTCTCGCATTGTTATCACTTAATTATGCTCACATACTTATTTAACATGTATTCTTAAACCTTAATTTACACACACACACTTTAACATATGATTGTGGGTTGCATATTGGATTATTACATTATTTATGTTCTTTTGTTAAAGGTAACAACTAAGGGAAAGGGATTGTATATAATTAAGAAAAAAAAATGAAAAAAAAAGAAAGAAAAAAAGAAAAAAATGATGATA
>NW_011501193.1:0-29867 GCF_000495115.2 Populus euphratica
GCATCAGAGAAACGTTCAAGGCTCGGTCCATGGGAAAAGCTGCAAGAGTTTCTCCCTTGGGGCCTGCAATGATGAATTAGCATTATGGACATATTGCAAGATGGCTCAAATTAAAAATATCTTCAAAGTTATGGTCTAAAGAATGCAATTGAATTGGATTCCATGTCATCGCACAAGGTATATGATTGGATTTGACATTTGTCTATCATGGAGCAAGAATGACCTGACATACATGATACATCAATGTCTGTGTACGTCATGGAGAATGGCATGCTGTCAAGAATTTGGGATCATCAACAGCTCTCTCTCTATAGTTGACCCTAAACAAGCTTTTGATAAAAGTACTACACCGTCCGTTTCTTTAGCCTGCAGATGCAGTAATATCACATGAATTTTACTTCCGAGAAATCAACCCAGCAATATGGCCCCTTTCAAGGCTTGAAGTCCCTCCCCAAAACATTAATTCCACTCTTCAATGCGACATAAATCAGAGTCAAAACTGCCTCCATTGCTACTTTAACATTATAAAGCTAATCGGAACGATCTAAACTCTGTTTTGCATATTATTTCATACTGTTATATACATAGAGAGAGAAGGATGATAACAGATAAATTACTTTTATACGAGAAAAACTTGGAATTATTATTTTGCTTTACCGTTTATATTTTCTTCTTATCTCTCTCTCTCTTTTAAAAATTCAGCTCCTTTTTTTTATCCCTATTTTTTTTTAATTCAATTTTTTTTTTAAATCTCATCTTTTTTTTGAATAATTATCCGGGTTGTCTACATCAGTTAAGTCAACTAAAACACATCAAGATAATTCTTATACAATTTGATTTTCAACTTGTATTAAGTAAGGAGTTAGATTGAGAAGTTTTTTTTTATTAATTTTATCTTTAGATTTTTTTTATGGATCAATCAGGACAGCTCCAATACTATTTAATTTTAAACTCAAGTTAATAAAAAATTTAGGTTGAGAGATTTTTTAATTATATTATTATTTTTTTAATCTTATCTTTAATTTTTTTTTTCTAGTCAGCCATGATATTTTTGGATCGGTCAAGTTGATTGAATTATATTAATAAAGTTTTTAAACAATTTAAATTTAAATTTGAATTAGATAAAAAATAAAATTAAAAATTTTTAAGGTTGATCCAAGATTTGATTTACAAGGTAATTTAATAAAAATATCAATTAAATCTTATATTAAAAACACCTAAAAATCTAGGTCATTTGCTAGCTAGTATATCCTTTCAAGTTCTATCTCATGGGTGTAAAGATCGAACCTGTCTTTGTCAAGTAGCTCTTTATGATTTCGTCACTTTTCTTTGCTAGCTAGTACTGCTAAAGTTTTACGTGGTGAAACTAATCAAAAGGAGCATGCACATTCAAATTGCATGATGCTTCAACATCAAATGCCATGTTGCTTTGTGCGCATCGATCCACGGCGTGACATTTGAGGATCTTCATAAATATAGCTTTTTCCAAACATTCAAGATGAAATTGGACTAAACCTTGCTCCCATAAAGATCATATAGTGAATGTCTTGAATGTGAAATATCTCTCTCTCCCCACATGAAAACCTAAACAAAGCATGTTCTCCTAGAGACAAAAAAGTGGCTAAAAGATAAAAGTCACGAATAGAACCATTCATCCCTATTAACAATGAAAGGAGCATAAATGGTGGTTGAGATGTGTCACTCTCAAATCTAGAAATGAGAAGGGAAATTAATACCTTTCTTTTAAGCCTAGATGTGAATATATATCTTAAGAGATGCAACTTCAAATGGAAACAACTTTCTTAGCGTCAGCATATTAATTCATGAATTCAAATTTGCAGGTCATTACTATTCAAAATTCATTGAACTAAATTATTAAGAAAAAAAACATCATTGAATTTTCTTGTCTGAAAGTTTAATGTCTAGCGATAGATTTCATCACAATGTGCAAACTAATCCAAAAATATATCCCATTAAATTTAAATATATTTATCTCATTGTCTTGACTAGATTTGATCTTCGTTTTTTAATATAGGGTTGCTGGAAAAGTCCATTTAATTCCTCCCCAAATTCATATAAAGATTTTCTAGAAGAAATAAATTGACTAGAATTGCAGTACACACCATCTTAAAATTCCAGCCTACATTACTGTGGAAAATAATATCGATCAAGCCCATGTAAGTGTAGTCGGCAAGGATGGTTGAAAATGAGCCACTAAAATTTATTTTTGATTGGGTAGGGTGGAAAATTATTGATCAACCCGTGTATAATTAAGTATAGTCGGCAGGGATGGTTGAAAATTAGCCACTCAAATTTCTTTTTGACCGGAGTTATGGAAAATTATTATACTGACGAGGATCGAGGATTAAAATTAATTTCGATATTCTCTCTCCTTTTGGTACGTAAATATAAACCAAATCCGTATAATAACTTTTTGAGAGAGTCAGCACACATGAATATCTATGAACGTTACAAGGCAGAGTGCAACTAGTTAACATGTGAGTGAGGAAAAAGAATTGCGAGGGAGGACTATTTTAAAAACGCATTAATTACGTTGTGTTGGTGTAGCTGACTTGCTTGTATATTGTCCCACGCTTTACTGGACTAATTTTTTAAATAATATTAATAGCAATTAGAGTTTTATAATTGTGTTATTAGATCTAATTAAATGGATTAATTTTTAAATTTTTTAACCTAATGTTTTATCTAACTCAAGTTTTTATTAAATCATGTTGGAGCTAGTTTGACTTATATTAATTAATTTTATAGATTCAAATACAATATTGATAATCGATAAAAACATGAACTATTTCTTAAAAACTGTAAAATGATAATTGTTTTAAATTATTAAGACAATGATATTTTGGATCGACCTCAGTTTTTCTCGACCTGGGTTATAAACTATGTTGGGTTTAATAATTTTTTTAATTTTTTAATTTAATTATATAATAAAAATGGATACTCATAAAAATTAAATACTAACCTAAAAATAGATATTTATTTGAGACAATTATTCCTATAGAAAATATATAAAAATTTATAATGTAGTCTATTTCTCAACCAATTCAATATTACAAAATGAAATTAAAAAAATTAAAAAAAAACATATCCTAGTTAAACATGTGAATCGAGTAAGCTAGGCTAGTATAGAAAACATGTGAACCAGGATATGTTCCAATTAATGTTCATGATCTCCTTTTTAGATTAACGTGTAGAAAATCAAGTGATTTCAAGTGAAATCACTGTTGAATATGAGGAGAATTGATCCTTACAAGTTAAGACTTCGATTTTCTTTTGTGAATCATGAGGGGGTTAAAACTTTGATATACGTTTTGCTTCGCTAATACAATATCACTAACTTTCTTCATACCATTAAACATATTTCAGTGATGACTAATTTTAATCTCTAGAGGGTACGGTGCATTTAGACCAATAGGTAATTTTGTTGGTGTTTATGATGCATTATTGTACTGACAATTCAATTTGAATATAATTATAATTTTATTGGTAAAACTATCATTAAAATTTGCATGTTATCGTACAATTTTTTTTATATATTTTATATGGAATTTCATTGATAAATATGGATAAAGTTTTTTTGTTGATATATACCGACAAATTTAATAAAAAAAAAATTTTTGTCAGCAAATATCATTGTAAAATATCAATAAAAAAATTATTAATAATTTTGTTTGTATTTATTGAATTTATGGTAATGTTCATTGAACCCTTTTAAAAAACAAAAAGAAAAAAAGAAGCTATCCTGGGTGAAAGACTTCTTGTATCCCATCATTTATAAATGGAATTTGTTAAAATTCCACTATTCAATATCTTTTCTTCTTCCATATTATAGAGTATCAATAAATTATTAATTAAATTCTTGATAGAATATTGCAAATCTAAAGCATCAGAATGTTGGCATGTATGCCTAATCAGCACCAATAATTGTAAGTGACGGTTGATGTCACGTTTTCATGAATTAGAGCTCATTAAAAATTACAATTCTTACTTTAATTCCTTTCTCTTTGAAAGAGAATGTTATTGCATTAGCTAATATAAAGCAATCAGAAATTAATCAGAAATTCATCCTTCCATTCCAACAAGCAAGATGTCTTGCCTATCGATGGTGACATATTATGTACATGATCCTTATGGATTTGGCATGCTGAACGCTTAATGACTTTTGATTGAAAAATTATACTTAGCTCAATATTGGGCATCAACTGAATGATTTTGTCGACAATACTGCAAACACACACATAAACATGATCCAATTTTGATGAACTATTATGTAATTAAAAATTTTATTTTGAAAAAAAAAACAATATTCATCTTTAAATCTATCAGTAAACAATAATAAAAATATTTCTACAGTATTTATAGAAAGAATTGTAATGAAAAAAAAAGAGCAAACAATACAATAACATGTAAATTTTATAAATATAGCTATCAACAAAATTAACCTAAGACTAATTGAAAACTTCCATCAACATCTATCAACAATGTTACAAAAGATATTACAATGAAATTTAAAAAAATAAATTATACAATAATATGATATTTTTATTAATAAAATAATCAATAACATTACCATCAAAATAATTTTGTTGGTCAATTTACTGGTGATTTAGTAATAAAAGAAATTGTTGAATAAATTAAATTTTCATTGTTAAATACATGGACCGATTAAATATTACAGCAATATATATTCAGCTTGATGGGAGAGGAGGGATATGATTTGATTAATATATTCATTATATAGCATTACTAGTTTTGTCAATATTACTCTGCAATTATTATTCATTATATATTAATTATTCTGTACAATAAAAAAATAATTGATAAAATAAAATAAAAAATATACAACATAAAATAAATATAAAAATGATATTAAATAATGTCAAAGAACCAATTCAATCCCATAACTTAAGTTGTTAGGTGAGGTTTTATGATATAATTTATATTATTTTATAACACAATTCCTTAAATGAAAGTTTTTTGGGCTTGAAACTTGCATAGACTCATACTATTTTGTATTTAATTTTTATCACATAAACTAAAATGAACATAAATAAGGATGATGAAATTCGAATTCTTAACCGCTTGGTCATCAAGGTTCTGATACCATGTCAAAAAACCAATTCAACTCAATAACTTAAATTATTAGATGAGATTTCATAATATAATTTAGATTATTTTTTAACAAATAAATACTACATGTGCACTCTTTTGTTAAGGGCTTGTTCAAATTTTCAATTTCATACTTAGCAGAAATCCTCCATTACTTTTAACTAAAGGATTCAAATGAACAGATTCAAAGAGAACAGCAGCTTGAACAGAAAAGCCATCTAACCAGTGACGATCATTTAACTTTAATTGGTGTGTCTTACCTTTCTCTTTTGAAAAAATAAATAAGAGGAGCTGCAAAAGTGGGACCAAAGTTATAAAATGCCTGTCCATTGATGGTGAATGAACATCATTTTGTATGATATAGAGCTGTACCGAAAATCATATATTAAGTGTAATGTCACACACAGGCTATTCCATATTCTCCACCATACATTCTTGTCAAGACTGTGTACCCATTAATGAGATACATGTGGGATATATATATCTTTCTGCTCAGATAATGATATATCCCTATGATAATTTATATTTTATATATATGGGATTTCTTAACAAGTATTGTAGTGTTGTCAGAATTCAAGTCTTAACAGTATCCTAAGGTCCCTCGGGGTCCATTTCCAACCATTTCCATGAAGACATGGGGGTTAATATCAACTTCCATAACAATGGTAGAGTGTGTTTAAGGGTTTGTGTGAAGAAATGGCCCGTTTCCTTCCTTCCTTCCTTCTTTGATTTCCTCTGTTTGTCTTTTTTATTCCATTTGTGTTTGCAGGGAATGAAAAAGAGAGAAAGAATTTGATGTCACATTAGTCCTTGTACTTGCGTTTTCATGTCATTTCGGTCCATTGCTCTTATTTGTCCATTTAGAATAGAAGGACTACGTGTATCATCAACTCAACAAAAGACTTGTTCCTTTGCTTTAAACTTTCTCATAAGATTTTGATGGTCCTCAGGAAGGGTTAAATTGATTCACATGCAAAGGCCAATAATAGCTAGAAAGGAAGGAAGGATGGTTACTCATAATATTATTCAAAAGATTTGGCATGGAAGAATTCGTGGGTATGATCAAAATGTAGCTGGGATTGGGAATGACCCAGAGTACTCAATTTTTGGTGTGATTTTCCTGTCATCATTTTCACATCAATGGAATGGTAATTGGATAATTAATCTCACTAGAGTTCCAATACATTTCGGGCTTGAGCCTCCATTTAATTAAAAGAATCTACAAACAATTTTCGTGTTTCAGAGTAATAATAATATAATTTAGCTAGCAAATCTTACAAGTAATTCGCTATTGAACTCGTTCAACGTTCTTTATAAATGGGGTAAGGCTTTTTTTTTAGTTTTTTATTATTAGAAATAATAAAAATTATATTTTTAAATTTTATTTAACAGTTTATAGTTTTGAATTGAATTGACATCACTCTCATTCTATTTAATAAAATTAATAGCGCAAGTTAATGTGTATCTATACAAGTTTTAAAATTCAAAAAGTTTTCATTTGAGAGTTGTGATAAAAAATAATATAAATTATATTTTAGAGTTTTTACTTAAAAAAAGTGTTAGAAAATAATATAAATTATATATGAAAATCTAAACAGTTTTCACTAAAAAAATTATATTACAGAATAATAAATTATATTTTAAGATATTATTTAACAATATAAAATTTTATAATGAGATGTTTCTTTGATGTATCAACAACTGAATAACATTTTTCTAAACTTAACAATAAAAGAAGATTTGATTTTGAATTCACATTTAATTATTTTTGGAAAAATAGTCTGGCAATAAAAATTGCTTTATAATAAGATGTGTATGACCATATATACCTATCAATTTGATTGTTAAAAAAAGCTAGTTCCTTATTTGCTCCTAGTATTTGTGGTAATATGTTTTCCACAATATTCTTTTTGGTTCATTTCCTGCATAATTGAGAAATTAGGGGTTAAATGATTAGGAAATTTGAAAGAGGTGGCCAATTTCCTTCAATTTTATACATCATGAGTGTGATTTACACGATCTATATGGGGGAAATTGACTTTGTGTGACATTCATAGCATCAAATTAAATAAGGATCCCGACGACCATTATCAATCATGGAGGTAATTAAAAAAAAAAAGAAAAAGAACATAGGGAATAAATTGAATTTTTTTTCTGCAATAAATAGAGAAGGCAAAATAAGGACTATCTCTTTATAAATGAAACCAAATTTATTTTTGAAATAGGACACATAAAGATCAACATTAGTTTTTTCCTCTCGGCATGTTTCTCTGGAAGGTAGCATAAATAACTCGTCCACACATATAAATAATGGATCAATAATTAAAAAAAAAAGATTTAAAGGGCTATAATGAAACTTGTTTTCTTAGAGGATCATTGTGTAAGAAACTTCCATTCCTAAAAAATCAAGAATTTTTATATCTTTACAGGAGGTAGCCACGGCCTCGCCAGTTGCTTGGCTCAGCCAATTTTGAAATAACATGCATTGCATTAAGAAAAAATGGCCTTAACATTAATTTTCAAAATTAATTAAATTTGAAGAATTATTAAAATAAAGGACTCGGTCACATGTAGCTTAATATTTTGTTGTATGAATCTTATGGATATGGGTGTTCTTGAAATAGCTTTCCAGAATGGAATTTTTCTTATTTTATTCCTGTTAGCTAACTAATATTTAGTTACATCATTAATAACATTAAATATTTTAAAATTAATATATTTATAAGAAAAATAAGTCACGCTACCTGTAGAAGGAAAAACATAGACCGCAAGGGTCTGCAAGAGACGTTAAAAGAAAAGCAACAGAAACCTACGCCCACAAGACCCAGCTGAAAAGCTCAAAAGATCAGACAAAACAATCAAAGACTCAACCCCTGCTTCTGTATTTTCCTGGCCAACAACATCTATCAACTTCTTAGAGAGTTCTATCAATATCTTCCTCAGAAGCATCAATGTATTTAGCATTTCCATCACCAAAATCAATGTCAGATATACCACAAATTCACAACTTCTAGAGACACCTTGTTCAGCAAGTCAATCAACAATTGCATGATTAGCATCCCTCAAGGTACGAGAGAAAGACACTAAATCCATGAATGAAGAGATCATGGAATCGTCATGATCAACTGATGAATGGTTTATTCATCTAGATAACCTCATTAGAATAGTCGAATTCAATTAACCAAACAAGTCTACTCTAGGTGAAGATAATCTTAAAGCTTTAATCACTGCTAATTAACAACTCAGCTTCATTAGAGTCTTTGATCCTGTTTGTAATAAATAGAAGCTTACTATATATGCACACAGAGGTGGAAATTCCTGTATCATCACAATACAATATATATGTGTTTCCTAGAAGTTAAAAAAAATCAAACAGCATTTACAATTTACCCAAATACGCATTCAATGCAGCTAGCATCCAAACAACACCTTTGAATTAGTGTTTTTGTCCTCGGTAATATTGGCGAAAGTGGCAAACAGTAGAACTACCACTTCACACCTAATTAAATAAAAAAAAAAAAAAAAAAAAACAAGGGGCTGCCTCCCCAGACCAAGTTTTTTTTTTTTTATCTCCAGCAAACACTTGAGCATTTAAAGAAAGAAAATAAACAAATAGGGTTACTAGCTAGTGCTTCCGGTGATAATTAATATTAAGAGATTTAACAATCCCATAATTATAAATTAAGCCTTGATTTAGCCTAGGGTTTTGTGAGACAATAGCAATATATCTATGGAGTCAATGAGCTAGCTAGCTAGAGGAGTTATATTATATATTGTACGTATATAGTTCATGTGGATGACATAATAATAAGAACCCACGAACGATGCCTGGAGACAAGGTTGGTGAAGGATTATTATTAGAAGGGGAATATTTGGGAGAATGAAAGGGAATTAGAAGGTAATGTAGAGTTAGGGTTTACGATGTATCCACATGAAAGCAAACAAACAACCCTTTATGTGGGTCTCTTACTGCATATATAAAAAGGTCAATGGGTCTACCCATATGATACAAAAAAATACATGTATTACATGGTCTAATAATGATCTCAAGACTTGAATTGCAAAAAAATAAATAAAAAAATCGTCTTGAGTATACAATTACATATTATTATTATTATTATTATTATTATTATTATTATTATTATTTAATTCTCGCTAAAAAGATTCTTCAAGATAATAAACATGTTGCACAATTGCCAACCTAGCCCATTTAAGCATAGAAATAATACCCTAAAATATCTTTAAATTCAAGCCAAAAAGAAAAGTTCTGGAAATTAATATATAGGATGCATGGAGAGAGAGGGAGGGAGGGGGAGAGGCGAAGAGTATGGGGGAGAAGGAATCCTACAAGGAATAGTCTTTCTCTTTCTAGCATTTGGTATCCCGTTCTCGACGGGGAAGGAAAAACATGGTGAGGAAAAGGTTTTTTATTATTATTATTTTTTAGGGTTATCTATTTTTTTTCTTTTTTAGTGATTGAGTTTTGACTAGATAGAGAAAGACCTCGTCTTCTTCTTCTTCTCTCTAGTGTCATTTTCCAAGATATACTCTCGAGGTGTGCAAACCTAAACCCAAATCCTCCCTCCCTCTCTTTCTGGCTATCCTTCCTCTCCCTTCATTGCACTTTCAAGATTTCAATTTTTTTTTTATAAATTTAATATATAGTAGTTGTTAATTATTTTTATTTTCCTTCGTCTTCTTCTTTGCGTAACAACACACATCCTTCTCTCTCTTTTTTATCTACCTTTCACACACACTCTCTCTCTTTCTTGAGCATGTTGGTTTGTTGATGAAGATTTAAAGAGTCTTCTCTTTGCTTCACTTCCAACTCTTTCTCCCTTTAAGCCTTTAAAGTATGAATCAATGGTGTGTTCTTTCCAAGCTTTTTATATCTATTCTTTTGTGAAAGGTAGCTAGTTAGCCATATCTATCTCTCTTTAGCTAGCTCTCACATATATATTTTCAAGGAGAAGGAAGAGGGAAAAGAGGGTTAAAGACCCACCTGGCTGCTTCATTATACTTGCACTTTTTTATTAGCTTAGTTTAGCCGGAGAAAAGGTCAGTAAGTTAAAGAAAATGCCCTTGGAAGGAGTTTTCATTGAACCCTCCTCAAACCCAGTTCCTGATCTTTCTTTACACATTAGTCCTCCCAATATTTCCTCTCCGTCTTCCATATGTAACAACAACAGCAACATTAGGGATAAAATTGATGCAAGCTTCAATTTTTTGGGCAGACAAGAAGCCATCCGTAAGTCCAACACTGTTGGCTCCATGAGAAGTGATTCTCAAGCTTGTATCGAGCTCTCTCTAGCACATCCAACTACTGGACTTAATGAAGAAAGTATAAGAAGCAGAAGAAATCTATCAAGTGCTAGAGTTGAAGAGCTACCTCACAATAACCCTTATCGTCAACAAAGTCACCACCAGCAACATCTTCACCGTTCTAATGGTACTACTCATCACTTGAATCATATCAATCATGGGGTTTCTTTACTTGAAGTATCAGATGGTTTGAGGCCAATTAAAGGGATTCCAGTTTATCACAACCGTTCATTTCCTTTTATGTCTTTAGAACATTCATCAAGAGAGAATAAAGATCCCAAGATGTGCTTCTACCAAATGCCTTATCCTTCTTCCTCTTTGTGCTCTCCTTCTGTTAATCCTCACTCTTCTTCATCCACCTCTTCACCTTATAGCATTGGAGGAGGAGGTTTAGATCCCATGTCCATGTTAAACTCATCAGGGCCGAATCAAGGTTTGCCAGGTCCTTACAATAGATTAGCACCAACAACAAGATTTAAGGGGCTATCAATGGATGCTTTCAAATCCCACCAATTGCACCACCACCATAATCAATATGGAGCTGGATCTACAGACGGTTCTCCCCATGGGTTGATTAGATCAAGATTCTTGCCAAAACTTCCAACAAAGAGGAGCATGAGGGCACCAAGAATGAGATGGACAAGCACTCTTCATGCTAGATTTGTTCACGCTGTTGAGCTTCTTGGTGGCCATGAAAGTAAAGAAATCATTTTTTTCCCGTGCTCCTCCATTTCTTTTTTCTTTTTCATTATTTGTTTCCTACAATAATTTGCGTGTGAACGATTGGTTTTTGAGTTTTGGACAAATCCTTTGAATTTTAGACATTTCTTAATGTTTTGGTATGTTTTGTTTTGACTTTTAGCACTTTTTTTTTCTTTGTTTCACTGATTGGCTTGTTGTTAATAGGAGCTACTCCCAAGTCAGTTCTTGAACTCATGGATGTCAAAGATCTCACATTAGCTCATGTCAAGAGCCATTTACAGGTGATTAAACCACAAAACAAACAAATGAATCAACAATCTCTCTTCTCCTCTCACTCTCCTTTTCCTTCTCTCCCTCCTGGAGTCTTGAATGTGAGGATAGAGGTGCGGAAGGTGTATCCCACAGGCACAGTAGCCAGAGAAGGCAGTGAATGGGCGAAGTAAAGAATACTAGAGAAAGGAAATGAGCCTGAGAAACTTCTGAAAGGTCTCAGGCAGACAAGTTTCTGCTTTCAAAGAAAAAGGAAAACAGAGAGAGAGAGAGAGAGAGAGAGAGAGAGAGAATGATAACAGACAAAAGTAGTCATCATTTCTCAATAATACACTCTCTCATTACTATACAACCTAATCAAACATCAACCTCGTGATTAATGAATCAATCCAAGACAAGCACAGAAGCCCACATAGAGAGAGAGAAAAGTTGCTAGAGATTCATCATATATATATGAATTTTGAAAAGTGTTTTTCATTTCTAATTTTTTTCATTTTCTTTTTTGCACTTATATTTTGTTTATCTCTTTAATTCTTTGAATGGTCTTCGTTTTAATTACTACCTATGGATTCCCGTTGGACTTTGCAGATGTATAGAACTGTTAAGACCACTGACAAGCCTGCAGCCTCTTCAGGTAATTCGTATTGCTTAGTCTTCAATTTTTCAACTTTTTCTTTGTTTGAGGCGTTAGTCCTTCTCTGTTATTAGGTGTTGTTTTTAGCTTTTCACTGCCCCAACTTGGATAGCTTTGTAACCCGATTGATTAATTAGTAAATCATGTTAAGCACTAAACCCTATTAATCAAAGATCTTGCTATCCCTTAAGCACAAGTACCATACATATATACAGACAATGCATGCATGCATGTACACACACATCCAACACATGTATATGTAAATTCAAGAACATTGTCTTTTTTTCCGTGTGTATAAAAGTGTGTATGTGCATGTTTGTGCATTTTACTTGAGCTTTTTGGTGGCTATGTATATTGATTTGTTGGAGGGCAATATCAGATGGATCTGGAGAAGAAGACATGGCTCCAATTGGCAGTTTTAGGACTGCAAATGAGCAAGGTGGACTGCAAAGAGTAGTACAAGCAGATGGGCCAACAGCACAACAAGACATGGACTCCCCTTCAACTACTACTTCTGCTGCTACCACTCTCTGGAGTAATTCTTCAAGGTACCTCTTTCTCTCTTTTGTGCGACTCTCTTTAATGTTTTTTGGTACGCAATTGGCATGCTAGACATCAGAAAGCGTTATACACACACACATGCTATGCATGCCCTACACTTTTTTTAAAGGAGAGTATAATAGACTAATGAAATAGAATGCTTTTCCTCTTCTTCTTTTATTTTCTTTTTGCGTTGTACTTGATCAACTTAGAAATCCGAAACCCACTCACGTTCACGCCAGTTTTTTGAGGAATAAAATGAGTTCTTCTCTTGAATGCAGGCAGCTACAGCTTTTGCTTTCTATATTATAGTGTATTATATAATGTTCTTCTTTTTCTTTCTTTTCTTTTGCGATCTTTTATGTTTCCGAAGATTTTCTTGCTGACATGAGATTTGTAGCTTTAATGTGTTACGCCATTATATATATATAGAAAAGTTCCCAAAACGCAATCAAACGCTAATTAGGATAAGAAAGAAAGCAATTCCCACAGCTACGTACACTTTTTCTTTTTCTTTTTAGAATAACAATATATTATCATGTTACTGTTCAACTCAGCTGGTTCTTATTCCCATCACGAGGACACATTGCATATAACAACAAAAAGATCGGTTCCCATCTTGACTTATTTTCTGCCGTCCTTTTCTCAAAGTTCAAATTAAAAATGCCAATGTTGTTCATTGTTTCATCAATTAGTATTTAATTATAATTAGTACCTACTTCCACTAAATAGCATGTAGATTAATTCAGATTTTTGCTTTCTTTCTTGGGTTTTACCAGCAAGGGTGTTCTTCGGCTAGAAAAGTTTCTTTAAATAGAGATGTAAACCAACAGGGACCTTCACTTTGACATGACTCCCCGCTGGAGCTTTAGGTTTTGGGTGCAATCACTGCATAAATAAATGATTTCCAGCTGCCATTAAAGATAGACAGAAATAGAGTAACAGGACTAGTGACTAAAATTCTGCCTATAATGGAGTTTTATTACACTAATTGTAAATGTAAAGGTACTGGTAGATTTTCACAAGCAGGCAAAAGCTTTGATCTTAGATACTGCCTTATCTAAAATAGAACATTGTATGACTTTTAGGGCCAGTACTTAATCAGAATGGAAGCAACTAACACTTTCTGTGTTGATATTTCCTCAATTGTCATAGCAATTAAGAACATTTCCATCACACACATCTTTCTCCCTGCTGCCTGTAACATCCTTTTCAGGCTGTTCTTAAGCACTTAATAGCATTCATTGAAATGACATGCCTTGTATAGGTACAAGGGCCTGGCCTCTGTCTCCATGCATATATTTAGCTCATGATCCCTTCCTTTATAGCCTTTGTGCATGTATCAAATGTGACTTATATTGGACTTTTTTATTAGGGAAAATGACAGAAATTGACCCTTGTAGGTAGTGAAAATGATAGTTGAGCTGTTCTTAATTAGCTTTGAAATAAGAGACAATGTCACCATTCCAATTAATTGATTAAGCTTCAGCTGAATCTGTGGCATTCAACTATAAAAGATGGTCTATCAACTGTACTCATCTAAATAATTATATGCATTGGTTTACAAATATTGATATTGCTGCACCATGTCAATATAAATTCAAGCTAATTAAAACTTATGTTATTATTTCAGTGGTAGAGAGGCATGGCCCCAGACAAACGCCAGCGACTTTGATGGGCACAGACAAGGAACATTCCAGTCACAACAAAGGTCTGGACAACAAATGGAGGTACCATCCAAAGTCTAAAGTTTTTTAAAATTTGAGTAGATCAAAATTTTCCAGAAATCTAGCAGAAGGGATAAGAATTTTATTCACTTTTAGGAGGTAACATGAAAATGTCTTAATTAATACTGCAGGAATGTAATTCGACTCAGCTGAAAAGCTACTTGGTATCTTCTAATATGGATTGCAAGAACCCCAGCTTGGAGTTCACATTAGGTAGACCAGACTGGCAAGGGAAAGAACATTGCTGATTATGCATAAACTTTTTTTCTATATACCAAGTTTGTCTTGTTGATTTTTTTTTTCCTTTTATTTAGTTCCATGAGTATTGTTTCATAGTCTTCATGAATGAGAGGAGAGGCATAGATATATATATATAAAAAAATGCGGTTGACTTGGAAGGAAAAAAAAAAAGGGTCACTTAGTTCTTCAGTGTCATTTTAAGTCTTTTTTGCTCGAAGAAAATGTGTATGTTTTGTGGTGGAAAAAACAAGAAACAAGAAATCAGGAGGAGAAGAAATGAGAAAAAAAAAAGGGGGGAAGTCGGAGTGCTTACCGCTAATTAATTCATTTCATTATGTTGATCATATATGTGTAATGTGTTCTTGAGCCTATGCTTTATTCTAGTTCTGGTTGTAATCTTAGTGACATAGAATGAAGCCTGAAACTAGCGTTGTCAATGCACAATGTTAGGCAATATATAGCTAACCATGCAGGCAGGCATTATTTCTGTGTGCACGATTGCTTCTGGAGCTGAAATTTGCTAATGAAACCAGCAATCATTTTGATTTTGGAAAAAGTCCTTTTTACTTTACTGGCATTGATGTCTGACTTCAATCTGAAACAGGCACGGCAATAACGCCATCTGAAGAAGACAAAAACTTATCAATCACATATAGTTCTAGCCTCTGCAGATTACTTATTTAATTAGAAACCAATCCATTATTGTGGGCCTTATGATGTCCAGATTAGGGTTTGATCATAGGCATAGAAAGAAATTCTTCAATTCTGAACCGTTTCAATTTTAAGAGACTAACCTTAGTCTAATTTGGATATCAGTAATTTAAAGATCATTATGAGTTAAAGTGCACTATCCTTTTCATTATATGTGCCATTTGTAATTTAGCCCCTGCAAAGCAAAGGAAGGGGAAATACATGTGCCATTCTCTTGCCATGTTAACTAGAAAAAAGCTATCTCAAGTCTCCACCGGAAACATTCTTTATATATATATATATGTTCATGGAAATGCTATGTATGAAGCTCACCTGTCAGAAAGCTCAATTCCACGGCATCTCTTGTATATATAACCACAGAAAAAACGGTTTGTCAAAATCACTTCTGGTTTGGGAGATCACAAGCATTGAATTTGTGCAATCCACTAGCACAGGACCCCTTCATTGAAGATTGGAAAGAACTAGATCTGCACGACCTGCAACTCCTTGAGCCCAAGATTGGAGACTTTGGGATCCAAGCACTGGGCAGTTTAGGGCTTTGAGAAAACATTGGGCTAGGGTTGGCCTAAAATAAATCATGGCTAAAAGTATTTTTAATATTATATAAAAAAATTATAAATAAAAAAATTAATTTAAAATAAAAAAAATATTTAAAAAAAAAAGAATTTTGAAATATAAAAACTAAAAGGTTATTAATCTTCTTGACATTAGCTTCTGGTTCTCTTATTCTATTTTTCTTTGTTCAAGGCTCAGCTTCGTTGCTAGAATTAATCATCTGTGAAATTATGAATTATATTATGTTCAAGTTAATTTCCCTGGTCAGATTATGTTCCTTAAATTGTGTTTAAAAGCTTATTGACGGTAATGTTACTCATAAAAGTGCAGGTGAAGTGGTATATTTTCATAAGAAGTCCTCGTAAAACTACCCATTTTATTGATAGTTTGAAACCAAATCCATTTTATCATCTTATGCAATGTCTTGCAGAAGGAAACTTACTGTACTTCCATGGAAATATATTTTGATCTTTCTCATGATGGAAGACGGTGACTTTTTTCTGCTAGAATATGCCTATTTGTATAAAACAAACATGTCGAACTAAAATTAAATTTAAATTATTAGGTAAAATTTTAAGATTTATATTACTTTTTAGCATATTTCTTGAGCTTATAACTTTTGCACGGGTTATTAACTTATACTATTAATTAATTTTAATTAAAATAAAGAATAAGAATTGTAAGATTTGAATTTATATGGTAATTAAAATTTTAATAATATATTAAAAAACTATTTAAATTGTTAAATATTACTTAAAGATATTATTTATTTTATTTAATAGGGAAAACCTGTAATAAAGAGAATGGGTCAAGATTCTTGTCTGTGTATGGAGGTAAAAGTCACCTCGGAAAGGAGGTTCTGATGCAAGTGATGAGTTAAGACGTGTATTTACCAAACTCTAGCTCTTGTTGCAGTGCTTCCTTTTGTTTTGTTTTCTGTGAGTAAGATCAAAACTCTCATGTGGAAGGAGACAGTAGCTGCATGTTAATGACAATAACATGATTGAATCGTCGTTCAATCCCAAACAAAAATGAAGAAAATATTGGTTTGATCCATGATAACAGAGGGAAATAACGCTTTGAACTTGCCTTATGTTCCAACTATTTTACGATATGCTTTTCATAAAAAGGTAAAATGCCAGAAACAATATTGTAAGGCTCTGAATTACCCTCCTTTGATTCTTTCTTTCTTTTGTTTTCTTACAGGGTGAAATTCTGGAGTGCTGCCTTTTGCTTTGAGAAGTCATTGTTTAAAGGAAAAGATCACAAGATAAGAATCTTTTGCCTTGTGAAACTCCAAATGCTGTACAGCTAGGATTTTGAAGAGATTGGGCAAGGAACAAATTCTTGCCTTCTCTGTTCAACTCATATTATGTTCTTTTCTTCTTTTTAATGTTCTTCACTTCAAGCCCAAGTTAGATTAATTTTCTTTATTCCAAAGAGTGAGAAATTGTTTGGTCCTTCTGTATATCTATTTTCCATAACCAATCTTGTGTTTCCATTAAAATTCCCTGCTCACTTTTGAAGTCCTTCTGCAGTTCTCTTTCCCATAACCAATCTCGTGTCTCCTTTAAAATTTCCTGATCATATTTGAAGCCCTTCTTCACTTCTCTTTTCCATTAACAATCTTGTGTTTCCGTTAAAATTTCCATTCTCATCTCCATAACCAATCTTGCGATTTCGGTTGTTACCAAGACCCAGATTTTCCAAAGCAAAACAGGCCATGGCTGAAGCAATTGTTTCTGCTCTTGTGAGTCCAATCCTGGAGAACTTGAGCTTGCAGGCTCTTAAAGAGGCTGGGCTTGCTTGGGGCCTTGACACCGAGCTTGAGAATCTCAAAAGCACCTTCGCAATTGTTCAAGCTGTGCTCCAGGATGCAGAGGAGAAGCAATGGAAGACCAAGGCTTTAGAGATTTGGTTAAGACGCCTCAAGGATGCAGCTTATGATGTTGATGATGTGCTGGATGACTTTGCAATTGAAGCTCGAAGGCATCGGCTGCAAAAAGATCTAAAAAATCGACTACGATCCTTCTTTTCTCTTGATCATAATCCACTTATTTTTCGATTGAAAATGGCGCATAAGTTGAAAAATGTGAGAGAGAAACTGGATGTCATTGCCAATGAGAACAAAAAGTTCGAGCTAACAACACGAGTTGGGGACGTAGCAGTAGATACCTACGATGGGCGGCATACAAGCAACATCCTGAATGAATCAAGCTCAGTCGTGAATGAATCAGAAATTTACGGAAGAGGCAAGGAGAAAGAGGAACTAATCAACATCCTGCTCGCTGATGCAGACGATCTCCCTATTTATGCTATATGGGGAATGGGGGGGCTCGGGAAAACAACACTTTCACAAATGGTCTACAATGAAAAAAGGGTTAAACAACATTTCAGTTTGAGGATCTGGGTGTGCGTATCTACTGATTTCGATGTAAGAAGATTAACAAGAGCCATCATAGATTCCATTGATGGTGCTTCATGTGATATTCAAGAATTGGATCCCCTGCAACGACGCCTCCAACAAATGTTAACTGGAAGGAGGTTTTTGCTTGTACTAGATGATGTGTGGGATGATTATACTGATTGGTGGAGTCAATTGAAGGAGGTATTAAGCTGTGGATCTAAAGGTAGTGCTGTGTTAGTAACTACGCGTATTGAGATGGTTGCTTTTAGAATGGCAACAGCTTTTGTCAAGCACATGGGTAGATTGTCTGAAGAAGATTCCTGGCATTTGTTTCAACGGCTTGCATTCGGGATGAGAAGGAAAGAGGAGCGGGCACACCTGGAAGCCATTGGAGCATCAATAGTGAAGAAGTGTGGTGGTGTTCCTTTAGCTATGAAGGCACTCGGGAACCTCATGCGGCTAAAAGATAGTGAAGATCAGTGGATAGCTGTCAAAGAAAGTGAGATTTGGGATCTAAGAGAAGACGCAAGCGAGATCTTACCTGCTTTGAGGTTGAGTTACACTAATCTATCACCACATTTGAAGCAATGCTTTGCGTATTGCGCTATATTTCCAAAAGATGAGGTGATGAGGAGGGAGGAGCTGATTGCTTTGTGGATGGCAAATGGCTTTATTTCTTGCAGAAGAGAAATGGATTTGCACGTCATGGGCATTGAGATATTCAATGAACTAGCGGGAAGGTCATTTCTGCAAGAGGTCGTGGATGATGGATTTGGCAACATAACATGTAAAATGCATGATCTTATGCATGATCTTGCACAATCCATTGCAGCACAAGAATGCTATATGAGTACAGGAGGCGATGGGCAGTTGGAAATTCCTAAAACTGCCCGTCATGTAGCTTTTTATAACAAATCAGTAGCTTCGTCTTCTGAAGTTCTCAAGGTCCTATCACTTCGCTCACTTCTTGTGAGGAATGAACTGTATGGGTATGGAGGGGGAAAGATTACTGGTCGAAAACATCGAGCCTTGAGTTTAAGAAATATCCGGGCCAAGAAATTGCCGAAGTCAATTTGTGATTTGAAACATCTAAGGTATCTGGATGTGTCAGGCTCCTGGATCAAAACACTGCCTGAAAGTACAACCTCTCTCCAAAACCTCCAGACACTAGATCTGAGACGTTGCAGTGAACTCATCCAATTACCAAAAGGTATGAAGCACATGAAAAGTCTTGTCTATCTTGATATAACGGGTTGTTATTCACTTCGATTTATGCCTGTTGGAATGCGACAGTTGATATTCCTACGAAAACTTACCCTGTTCATTGTGGGTGGGGAGAATGGTCGTCGCATAAGTGAGCTGGAAGGGCTGAATAATCTTGCTGGTGCATTGAGTCTCGCAGATCTTGTGAATGTTAAGAATTTAGAAGACGCTAAAAGTGCCAATTTGAAGTTGAAGAAAGCTCTTTTATCACTGACTTTATCTTGGCATTCGAATGGATGTTACCTTTTTAACTCTTGGTCATTTTTGGCACCACAAGAAAGAAAGAGTATTGTTATTCAGGGAAATAACGAGGAGGTCCTTGAAGGGCTTCACCCTCATTCAAATCTGAAGAAGTTGAAGATATGTGGATATGGAGGTTCAAGACTTCCTAATTGGATGATGAACTTGAACATGACGCTACCAAATCTGGTAGAGATGGAGCTATCAACATTTCCCAACTGTGAACAACTTCCACCATTGGGGAAACTACAGTTTCTCAAGAGTCTTGTATTACATGGAATGGATGGTGTGAAGAGTATTGACGGCAATGTGTATGGAGATGGGCAGAATCCATTCCCATCTTTGGAGACGCTGACTTTGGATTCAATGGTGGGATTAGAGCAATGGGCTGCGAGTACTTTTCCTCGCCTTCGAGAATTGAATATAGTCGATTGCCCTCTGTTGAACGAAATACCAATTATACCCTCCCTTAAAAAATTAGGCATCCGGGGAGGTAATGCTTCGTCGCTGATGTCAGTTAGGAATCTCACTTCTATCACTTCTCTTTGGATTAGCGCTATTCCAAATGTGAGGGAGCTTCCCGATGGGTTTTTGCAAAATCATACCCTCCTTGGAAGCTTAAAAATTTGGGAGATGCGAGATCTGGAGTCTTTGTCAAATAGGGTATTAGATAACCTTTCTGCTCTTAAAACCTTGAGGATTTGTGGTTGCGGGAAACTTGAAAGCTTGCCAGAGGAAGGTCTTCGTAACCTCAATTCCTTGGAGGTCTTACAAATAGTGAGTTGTGGAAGATTAAATTGTCTGCCAATGGATGGGCTGTGTGGCTTATCTTCTCTTCGCAACTTATCTGTTGGTAGTTGTGATAAATTCACATCTCTATCAGAGGGAGTGCGGCATCTGACGGCACTTGAGGATTTGGTGCTTTATGGATGTCCAGAGCTGAATTCATTGCCAGAGAGTATCCAACATCTCACTTCTCTCCAATCGCTAATAATCGAAGAATGTCCAAATTTGGAGAAAAGGTGTGAGAAAGATTTAGGAGAGGACTGGCCTAAGATAGCTCACATCCCCAAGATTACAGTCATTTAAGGTTGATATGCAAATTAAATTTGTAATGAGAATAAAATATATATTTTCGTAGTGTTAATTTGTTGTAATTGTTTAAATAATTTTCTCAAATTGATATAAAGGTGTAAAAATGATTGGTTCATTAATCGAAACATGTTTTACTAGTGCGGTAATAAGTATTTTTTTGGTTACTCCAGAAAAAAAAAAACCTGTATAAGAAAATCTCATAAACATCCTTTTAGCCTTTATTTATGAAGATGTAATTAATTGAAACTAATAATATTTTGTCATTCAAGATCGCCGTGAACAAATAAGGGTTTATCAGCAAACAAACAAAAAAAACTCAACAGATTTCAAATTCAAAATAATATTAGAATCCAATTAACAAAATCCCTTAACTTAAATAAAGGGCACATCACATCAAATCAATAATTGAAAAAAAAACATAAAATCAATCAAAAAAAACAATAACTAAAACTTAATACATGAAAATAAAAATCCAGATCTTATATTTGATTTATCTACATTTTTTATTTTTAATAAATTATTTTTGATATTAGCTTATCAAAAAAATTAAAAAATATTTAAAAAATTTGAAATAAAAAAATTAATTTAAAAAAAATATTTTTAAAATACAAAAATAAATAGGGTCTTAATCTTATTGCATTAGCTTGTGGTTCTATTCTTCTATTTTTCTTTGTTCAACATCTATGAAATTATAAATTATATTATGTTCAAGTTTTCCTGGTCAGATTATGTTCCTTAAACAATGTCTAAAAGTTCATTAATGGTAATGTTGCTAATGCAAGTACAGGTGAAGTGGTATATTTTAATAAAAGTACCCATTTGATTGATAGTTTCAAACTAAATCCATTTCATCATCGTTTGCAATGTCTTGCAAAAGGAAACTTATCGTATTTACATGGAAATATATTTTGATCTTTCCCACAATGAAAACTGCGTGTTTCTATAAAAAAAACAGTATTCTAATTTAAAAATTTGAATTGTTATATGAAATTTTAAAATATTATTTATATTATTTTTTAAAATATATTTTTTATGATTAATTAATTTTAATTAGAAAAAAAAAATAGTGAAATTTCATCTTCAACATTAAACCTTTAACTCAATATTAAGTAATTATCTAAACGAAAAAATTTATATCATTAAATAATAATTTAAAATATTATTTACATTATTTTTTAAAACTTTTCAGCCACGCGATCGAAAGCTCGCAATAGAAAATAATTCTACTGAGCCACACATTACCCATCCATGTTCTAAAGGTTCTAGCCGCAAGTTTCATGTCTTGCAAGTTTCATTCTGAATTTCTTTTTAGAAAAGCTTTATTTTATTTTGTTTTTATGTTTTTAAGAAAAGATTATAATGTAAAACTTGATGGAACTTCTATTGGAACTTCTATTGGATAAAAAATAATAGGAAAAAACTTCATCCTTAATACAATTCTTATTTAATAAAATGTTGTTGTTTTGGGTAAGATTTTTGTAAAAAAAAACAAAAAAAATATATTTTGAATAGTAAATCAATTAAAAAATGTTGGGCACTTTAAAAACTTAATTGAAAAAATATTTAGTTTCGGTCCTTGGAAGTGGTTAAAATTGTGGTGTATAGTATTTTTTAAAGTATTTTTTATTTAAAAGTATATTAAAATAATATTTTTTATATTAACAAATAAAATTAATAAAAAATACTAAAAAATATTAAATTTAAGCTTTTAAAATAAATTTAAAAATTTCTGTTCATCAATTCATAGGTGGTGAACTAATTAAAGCTAAGGAAATTCAAGTTCCGAATCCCTTTAATCCTAAAATAAAATATATTCTGGCTATAATAAAATAAAATAAAATTCCACGTCAATTCTACCATAGAAGTAGGCCTTCCATGGAGCAGGACCACAGGCTTTGATGGTGGCTCCGTTTTCTACTTTTTAAAAATGCCCGGCCCGGCCCATCTATAACCAACTACGGCCCCCAGTGTCTCAGTCCCGCCGTCCAGTTCTCCACGCCAAATCTGTCCAAGGTCACTCGCTGTTCATATGCATGGAAACCTTGATTTTATACTAACTAAAACTCGTTTCCATGGAATCCTCAATCTCTCATGCGCATTCATATGAATGGATGGAATTAGGGTTTAGGCCGCTGTAATAGTGTAGTTTTCAGGCTGAAATGTAAAAAAATTCCGATGTGATTTCTCTTTCATGTATTAGAAACTCATTTGACTTGTTCAAGAAATTGGATTTGAGGTGGGTTTTATACAATTTTCCGATGGAAGGTTCTGGCTAGTCAAGTCTGCGCCGTGTGGAGCCTAATCAGTATAGTTAAAAGACTACGGTTTTAATATTTTGATAAAATTGAACCACCACACTATAATCAGTAAAATCCCATCACCAAACGCTTTCACCTTTTCCATTTCTCATCTGCTCTTTCATCTCAATATTTACTTACCATTTCTAGCTCACCTCCCCGCTTTTAGTTTCCGTACACCTTTTCTACTTCTACTTCTCAACATCCAATTCCTTTCGCTTCGAAACAAGCAATGGCCGACGCAGTTGTTTCTGCTGTAGCGAGTGCAGTCTTGGAGAACTTGAGGCTGCTGGTTCTCAAAGAGGTTGGGCTTGCTCGGGGCCTAGACACCGAGCTTGAGAATCTCGAAAGCACCTTCGCAATGGTTCAAGCTGTGCTCCAGGATGCGGAGGAGAAGCAATGGAAGAACAAGGCTTTAGAGATTTGGCTAAGACACCTCAAGGATGCAGCTTATGATGTTGATGATGTACTGGATGAGTTTGCAATTGAATCTCAAAGGCATCGGCTGCAAAGAGATCCCAAAAACCGACTGAGATCCCTCTTTACTCTCGGTCATGGCCCCCTTCTTTTTCGATTGAAAATGGAGCATAAATTGAAAAATGTGAGAGAACAATTGGATGCCATCGCCAATAAGAAAAACATGTTTGATTTAACACCAAGAGCTGTAGACATAGCAGCTGATACCTATGATTGGCGGCTTACCAACTCACTCGTGAATGAGTCAGAAATTTGCGGACGACGGAAGGAGAAAGAGGAACTACTCAACATCCTGCTCACTAATGACGACGATCTCCCTGTTTATGCTATATGGGGAATGGGGGGACTCGGGAAAACAACACTTGCTCAATTGGTCTACAATGAAGAAAAGGTTAAACAACAATTCGGCTTGAGGATCTGGGTGTGTGTGTCTACTGATTTTGACTTGAGAAGATTAACAAGAGCCATCATGGAGCCCATTGACGGTGCCTCTTGTTCTCTTCAAGAATTGGATCCCTTGCTACAACGCCTCGAACAAAAGTTAACTGGAAAGAAGTTTTTGCTTGTACTGGATGATGTGTGGGAAGATTATACTGATAGGTGGAGTAAATTAAAGGAGGTATTAAGGTGTGGAGCTAAAGGTAGTGCTGTAATAGTAACTACGCGTAATGAGATGGTTGCTCGTAGAATGGCCGCAACTTTTATCCAGCGCATGGGGAGATTGTCTGCAGAAGATTCTTGGGATTTGTTTCAACAGCTTTTATTCGGGAAGAGAACGAAAGAGGAGCAGGCACACCTGGAAGCCATTGGAGTATCAACAGTGAAGAAGTGCAGTGGTGTTCCTTTAGCTATAAAGGCACTAGGGAACCTAATGCGGCTAAAAGAAAGTGAAGATGAATGGATAAAAGTAAAACAAAGTGAGATTTGGGATCTAAGAGAAGAAGCAAGCGAGATTTTACCTGCTTTGAGGTTTAGTTATACTCATCTATCACGTGATGAGGAGGGAGGAGTTGATTGCTTTATGGATGGCAAATGGCTTTATTTCTTGCAGAAATGAAATGGATTTGCACGTTATGGGTCTTGGGATTTTCAATGAACTAGTGGGAAGATCATTTCTGCAAGAGGTCCATGATGATGGATTTGGCAACGTAACATGCAAAATGCATGATCTTATGCATGATCTCGCACAATCCATTGCAGTGCAAGAATGCTATATGAGTACAGAAGGCGATGGGGAATTGGAATTTCCTAAAACTGTCCGTCATGTAGCTTTTTATAACAGATCAATAGCTTCGTCTTCTGAAGTTCTCACGGTCCTATCACTTCGCTCACTTCTTTTGATGAATGCAGGTCTTTTGAATGGACCGAGAAAGATTCCTGGTCGAAAACATCGAGCATTGAGTTTAAGAAATGTCTGGGCCAAGAAAATGCCGAAGTCTATTTGTGATTTGAAACATCTAAGGTATCTAGATGTTTCAGGCTCCCGGTTCATAACACTGTCTGAATGTATAACCTCTCTCCAAAACCTCCAGACACTAGATCTGAGAGGTTGCAGAGAACTCATTCAATTACCGAAAGGTATGAAGCACATGAAAAGTCTTGTTTATCTGATACAAGTGTTATTTTTAAAGAGCCTACTGGAATGAAATCCAGTATTTGGCAAGGGTTACGTAGAAAGAAGAAAAAGGTTTACAGCGGTAGTAGAATGATTAATGGCAATTCTATTCATCGTGCTTTCATTATGTTTTTCAATACCCTCTGTTACAACTGTGCTGTATATATATACACAGCTTACTTCTAGCTATAACCGTTTCCTTTTATTTAGGACTAACAGCACACACAAGCCGTGTGCTGGAGATTGTTATAGGAACAATCTCATTTAATGAAACGGGGCGTTTAACCATGACTATAACAATTAAAACGACTTTTTAACAATTGAAATCTACCCGCCTTTTTTTGGTTTACTTTGTGCACGTAACAGGTATTTCCCCTTCCAAAACGACCTTGTCCTCAAGGGAGAATTCTGAAAACCGACATCTAATGTCATCAGCAAACTCCCATGTAGCCTCAGACGGGGCAAGACCTTTCCAGTGGAGTAGAACTTGTGTAGTGGCCTGGTTACCCCTTTTTAGCATCCTGCGGTCCAGGACTGTCTGTGGAATGATCATAGGAGCTGAAGGAGTAATAGGCAATGTGGACTGCACTATCTTGTTCCCTATGTGTTTCTTCAACTGCGATACATGAAAAACAGGGTGTATAGAAGCCGTGGGTGGTAACAGCAACTTGTAGGCCACAGAACCAATCTTTTTTTAAAACTGAATAAGGTCCATAGAATTTCGAAGCAAGTTTCTAAGAACTTCTGCGTGCTATGGATTTCTGACGATAGGGTTGTAGCTTGAGGTAGACTAAGTCCCCTGGAATGAACTGTCTGTCACTGCGTTTGCGATTGGCAAGTTGTACCATTCGATGTTGAGCCTTGAGTAAGTTGTCTCTGATTTGTGCAAGCATCTCTTCCCTTTGTGTGAGTAGTTGATCGACAGCCTCCACTGTGGAATCTTTAGGAACGTAGGGAATGTGTAGAGGAGGAGGAAAATCATATAAGACCTCGTAAGGAGTAGACTTAGTGGTTGTGTGGTAATTAGTGTTATACCACCATTCAGCAAGAGAGACCCACTTGGACCATTGATAAGGACTGCCACCAGACATGCAGCGTAAATAATGTTCTAAGCACCTGTTCACTACTTTTGTTTGGCCATCAGATTGTGGGTGGTAAGTTGTAGAGTGATGTAGATTTACTCCCAGTTGTTGGAATAATTGCTGTCAAAACTGACTTAAGAAAATCGGATCCCTATCACTGACAATTGTAGCGGGGAGGCCATGCAGCTTATAAACATTATCCAAAAAAAACCCTGGCTACCGAAGAAGCTGAATAGGGATGAGTAAGGGCCATGAAATGTGCATATTTGCTGAATCTGTCCACCATCACAAAAATGATTTCCTTTCCTTCTGATTTAGGAAGGCCCTCAATGAAATCCATGCTAATATCAGTAAATGGAGCAAGAGGAATAGGTAAAGGCTGCAGTAGCCCTGGTGTTAGCACATTCTCATGTTTATTTTGCTGACAAATACTACATTCCCTCACAAATTGCCTAATATGTTTTTGTTGTTTCTTCAAGTAGAACAAACTGCCTACTTTTTGAGCTGTGACCACCACCCCTGAGTGGCCTCCTTAAGCTGTGTCATGGTTTAAGGCAATCAGCTTATTATGCAGTGTAGGATTGTGACCTACTACAATTTTTCCCTTCCGGTTCAAGTGATTGTTGACCCACGTATAGTGAGGATGAGAGCTTGGGTCATGCAATAAATCATTTATAATGTTTTTGAGGCTATCATCCGATGCCCAAGTCAATTTGATTTCGTCCATAATAGGAGTAGAAATGGAATTCATGATCATGGTACTTAATTTTCCGCTAGGGATCCTTGATAAAGCGTCTGCAGCAACATTATCTTTCCCTTTGCGATACTCAATCTCATAATCAAACCCAAGTAATTTAGTAAGCCAAAGGTGTTGAGAAGGATACGTTACCTTTTGATCCAGCAAATGCTTAAGGCTAACGTGATCAGTCCTTATGCGAAAATGTCTCCCCCAAAGGTAATGTTTCCATTTAGCCACTACTTGTAAAATTGCAAACATCTCCCTCTCATAAGCAGATAGAACCTGCTGCGTAGGACCAAGAGCTTTGCTGAGGAAAGCTATAGGATGTCCTTCCTGCATTAGAACAGCCCCCACACCTGTGCCTGAAGCGTCAATTTCAATAACAAACAACTTGGTCATGTCGGGTAAGGCCAAAACTGGAGGATTTGTCATGGCTTGTTTTAAATTTTCAAAAGCAGTCGTAGCCTCTTCATTCCACTTGTAAGAATCCTTCTTGAGGAGCTGAGTTAAAGGCTTACAGATGGCCCCATAACCTTTGACAAACCGTTTGTAATACCCTGTGAGTCCTAGAAACCCTCTCAGCTGTTTGATGTTTCTAGGAAATGGCCAATTGGCAATGGCTTGGATCTTGAGTGGGTCTGTGGCTACCCCAGACTTAGTGATCACGTGGCCCAAATACTCCACTTAAAAGCTACCAAAAACACACTTACTTTTCTTAGCAAGGAGCTTCTGATTCCTGAGTATCTCAAATACAATGTGCAACTGTTCTATGTGCTTTTCCAAGGTAGGGCTGTACACCAAGATGTCGTCAAAGAAAACTGGAATGAATTTTTGTAAATGCCTTCTGAAAATGTCATTCATCAAGCTCTGAAAGGTCGCTGGTGCATTGGTTAAGCCGAATGGCATGACCAAGAACTCACAGTGACCATTATGGGTTCTGAAAGCTATCTTGCGGATATCCCCGGCTAGCATCCTTATTTGATGATAACCAGCCCGTAGGTCAACCTTAGAGAATATGGTAGCTCTGCCCAGTTCTTCCAACAATTCTTCTACAATCGGAATAGGAAACTTATCTTTGATGGTCATCTTATTAAGAGCCCTGTAATCCACACACAATCGCCAAGTGCCATCCTTCTTCTTTACTAAAACCACTAGTGAAGCAAAAGGGCTGGTGCTGTATTGTATAATGCCAGAATCTAGCATTTCAGTCACTATTTTTTCCACTGTATCTTTTTGTAAACCAGCATGACGATAAGGCCGGAGGTTGACTGGTTGGGATCCTTCCTTAAGAGGAATAACATGGTCATGTGTTCTCAGAGGAGGAAGTCCTGTTGGCTCTTTGAAAATATCCTGGTAAGAATGTAACAATTCATCTAAAGTTGAATTTCTCCCAAGACTAGGTTGAAGGGTCATTGAGCTGATGAAACGATCACTGTCTCCCACCACCCTGAGACTACATAAATTGACTTCAACGAACTGATTTGGACTGTTTATGAGGCTATTGAATTGTTCAAAGCCTATAGTTTGGAGCTTAACTGGAATGTCCCCTTGCAGCACTATATCTTGCCCTTGCCATACAAAAGACATCCATAATTCATTGTAATTGGATAAAATGTTACCCAATGTAACCAGCCATTGTACTCCCATCACCATATCAAAATTGTTGAGTTCCACGACAAATACATCTGTAGAGAACTGAACTCCTTGCATTTTCCAGAGAAAATTTTTGCACACATGGGTGCAAGTCATTTGGCCACCATTTGCTGCTTCTACTGCTAATGGTCGAATTGAAGTAAGAGTGCAGCTCAATCTCTTTGCAACCTGAGTGTTGATAAAATTATGTGTGCTTCCAGAGTCGATCATGATAAAGAGTGGAGACTTGTCAACCTTACCCGTCACTCTTAAGGTCTGAAAACCTGAAGTGCCCTCCAAGGCATTGATGGATATTTGGGGTGTGAAGGTGTCAGGATCAATCTCATTGCCTTCTTGGACCTCTTCTTCTGCCACATCCTCATCACCCAAAATACATAGAAAATACACCCTTTTATTTTTACATCGATGGCCGGGTATGAATTTCTCATCACACCAAAAACACAATCCCTTTGCCCTCTTCTCATCCAGCTCTTTATTTCTCAGGGTCTTTGTAGGTCGGTAAGGTGTGTTTGGAGATTTTTGGTGGTAGGGAATTGATTTTGCAGTGTTGTTATTGTGGTAGAGGGTGGTTTTAGTGTTGTTTTGAGTAGTGAAAGGCTTCGGTGGGTTGACATCAGTAGTGTGGTATGTGTTCTTTGAATAAGAATGATGAGGTTGTTTGTGGCTGATGGTGTTCTCTTGTAGCCTAGCTAGATTGTAAGCTTGGTATAAGGTTTTGGGTTCAAACATTTTAACCATGTTCTTAATCTCAACTTCTAACCCCCCAAGAAAAAACACTAGTGTCTGTCTCTCTGTCATCTCTGCCCTATTCCACAGAATATCAAATTCCTGTATATAAGTTTCTAGATCAGCCTTTTGCTTAAGATCTTTTAGTTCCTCTAGAGGATCTTTTTGGCCTCCAAAACGACAGCATAACACCTCAATGTATTCACTCCACAGTACCTCAGGTCGATGCCTAATAAAGTTCTGATGCCAGTATAAGGCTTTGTCATCCATATAGTAGGATGTTTGTTTGAGTTTTTCAGAATCATTCATTTCTGTGATTTCAAAGTATTGGTGACACTTGAATAGCCATTGATAGACATTGTCTCCATTAAAACTAGGAAAATCACGTCGAGGTTTGTATACCTGTTGAGGGTGTTGATCTACTTCTCTGGTCCAATTATTC
>NW_011501193.1:29931-46145 GCF_000495115.2 Populus euphratica
TCCTGCTGACTCCATTGGAGCATCCTGGTTGCTCATGATGAGCAACTGGTTCACCTCTTCTTAAGCTTAGCCTCTGTAAGAAGGTGTTTTGCTGGAATGTTAAGCCACCGATCAAGTCTTTGATCTCTTCAAACTTAACCTCATGGCTCTCCATTTTCTGGCCATACACTTTCATTAACTTGGTTAGTTGCTCATATTTGGTTGCATGCTCCTTGTTGGCAGACTCAAGCGTCTCCTCCAAGCGCCTTAGTTCCTGTGTTCTAGTGTCTGGAGGCATGGCTAGTGTTCAAGGTTCGCAAGCTCTGATACCAGTTGATACAAATGTTATTTCTAAAGAGCCAACTGGAATGAAATCCAGTATTTGGCAAGGGTTACGTAGAAAGAAGAAAAAGGTTTACAGTGGAAGTAGAGTGGTTAATGGCAATTCCATTCATCATGCTTTCATTATGTTTTTCAATACCCCTCTGTTACAACTATGCTGTATATATATATATACACAACTTACTTCTGGCCATAACCGTTTCCTTTTATTTAGGACTAACAGCACACATAAGCCGTGTGCTGGAGATTGTTATAGGAACAATCTCATTTAATGAAATGGGGCGTTTAACCATGACTATAACAACTAAAACGACATTTTAACAATTGAAATCTACCCGTCTTTTCTTGGTTTACTTTGTGCACGTAACATTATCTTGACATCACGGGTTGTGTTTCACTTCGATTTATGCCTGCTGGAATGGGGCAATTGATATACCTCCGAAAACTTACCCTGTTCATTGTGGGTGGGGAGAATGGTTGTCGCATAAGTGAGCTGGAAAGGCTGAATAATCTTGCTGGTGAATTGAGTATCGCAGATCTTGTGAATGTCAGGAATTTAAAAGATGCCAGAAGTGCCAATTTGAAGTTGAAGACAGCTCTTTTATCATTGACTTTATCTTGGCATGGTAATGGATCTTACCTTTTTAGCCCTCGGTCATTTGTGCCACCACAACGAAGAAAGAATTCAGGAAAATAACGAGGAGGTTCTTGATGGGCTTCAACCTCCTTCAAAATTGAAGAGGTTGAGGATATTGGGATATGGAGGTTCAAAATTTCCAAATTGGATGATGAACTTGAACTTCATGCTACCAAATCTAGTGGAGATGAAGCTAAAAGCATGCTCCAACTGTGAACAACTTCCACCATTAGGGAAACTGCAGTTCCTCAAGAGTCTTGTATTGCATGGAATGGATGGTGTGAAGAGTATTGGCAGTAATGTGTATGGAGATGGGCAAAATCCATTCCCATCTTTGGAGACGCTGACTTTCGATTCAATGGAAAGATTAGAGCAATGGGCTGCGTGTACTCTTCCTCACCTTCAAGAATTGAAGATAGCTTATTGCCTTGTGTTGAACGAGATACCAATTATACCCTCCGTCAAAAAATTAGACATCCAAGGAGGTAATGTTTCATTAATGATGTCAGTTAGGAATCTCACTTCTATCACCTCCCTTTATATAAGACAGATTCCAAATGTGAGGGAGCTTCCTGGAGGGTTTTTGCAAAATCATACCCTACTTGAAAGCTTAAAAATTGATTATCTGCCAGATCTGGAGTCTTTGTCTAATAAGGTATTAGATAACCTTTCTGCTCTTAAAAGCTTGACGATTTGGTGCTGTGATGAACTTGAAAGCTTGCCAGAGGAAGGTCTTCGGAACCTCACTTCCTTGGAGGTTTTGGAGATACGTTGTTGTGGAAGATTAAATTGTCTGCCAATGAATGGGCTGTGTGGCTTATCTTCTCTTCGTAAGTTATTTGTTGGATATTGTGATAAATTCACATCTCTATCTGATGGAGTGCAACATCTGACGGCACTTGAGGATTTGGATCTTAGTCAGTGTCCAGAGGTGAATTCATTGCCAGAGAGTATCCAACATCTCACTTCTCTCCGATCTCTACGTATACGAGACTGCAAGGGATTAGCTTCTTTGCCAAATCAGATTGGATATCTCACACCCCTTTCACGCTTGGAGATTGGGTTTTGCCCTAACGTGGAGTCTTTGCCAGATGGGGTGCAGAGTCTCAGCAACCTCATCTCGTTGATAATTGACAATTGTCCAAAATTGAAGAAGAGGTGTCAGAAAGAGAGAGGAGAGGACTGGCCTAAGATAGCTCACATCCCAAAGATTATAATATACTAAAAATGAAGATAATTTCAAGTAAGCTCGCTCTCTCTCTGTGAGGTGGAAGTTTTTTCTTGTTTGTCTTTTTTTTATTATTCTTTTTGAACTACAGGTACCCTTCAAGAGGACCAGCTACACTGCTAAGGTTGATCTCTTTTACTGGTCAGAACCACAGGAAATCTTTACTGTGTGGCCTCTGGATAGAAAATTCAGGAGATGATCGTGCTATGAGGATTCAGATGGAGATGAAGCTGACAATTATATATGTATGAATAGTATTGGATGGTTTTCATTTTAATATGTGTTTGTGTTCGAACATATAAAAGGTCCTATGATTTCTGGAGTGTGGCCCAACTTGTCAGAGCAATACTATGATTTCTGTTCAAGTGTTGTCTGAATAAATATATTTATGGGCTGGTTTTAGTGGCCACACATTACCCATCCATGTTCAAAAGGTCCTGGCTGCAAGTTTCATGCTTTACCCTGTTTTAATTAGGATATATTCTGAATTTCGTTTTAAAAAAGCTTTATTTTATTTTGTGTTTTTATTTTTAAGAAAAGATTATAATGTAAAACTTGATGGAACTTCTATTGGATAAAAAATAATAGGAAAAAACTCCATCCCTAATACTAGACATCTCTCATTTGAGTCACACATTCATCCATATTAATTTTTTTTATTTAATAGAACGTTGTTGTTTTGGGCAAGAAGTATAGTTTGGATAGTAAACCCAATTAAGGAATGCAGGACACTTTAGTAACCTACTAAATGAAAAAGATATTTAGTTTTAGTAACCTCTTGGTTGCCAAATTTCTTCGTGGAGACCCACGTAAAGGACGTTCTTGACTTTGGGGAGTATACAAAAGCAACGCCACCATCTAATTTGAGGCAATCTTCTGTGGCGTGTGATTCCCGATTTGTCAAGTCCACAACGTGTGAAGCCCACGCGGATTGGCCAGCGTGGGACAAAGACATTTACTAACCAACAACCAAAGTCAAGTTGAACATACGAAAAAAACAAAAACAAAAAGTCAAGATGAATGTTGTCTTCAAATCATAGCCACGTTGCTTCTCTGAAACTTCGCTAGTCAAGTCTGCAGTCCGTATGAATAATTTACAAAATAAAAGGTATAATTTATTATTTAAAAAAAAATCTAAATTTTTTTATAAATTAATAAAATATCAACTTATCCTTTTAATAATATTTATATATTAATTCAGAAAAATTTTAAAAATTAATTTAATTAGATATTTATTTGATTTTTTGAGGTCTAAAAATATAATTATTATATTAATTATATTCTAGTCGTTAATTTTTAAAATATATTTTAATTAAATCATACTTAATTAAATCATTCCAGTTTAATTTCTATCTACAGGTTTTTAATGCGTTTTACCTATTAAGTTTCTAATCCAAATATAAATTATAATTAAATAAATTAAATAATTTAACATATTATCAATTCAATAATTGATTAATTTATATTTAAAAATAAGGTAAATCGCCTATCAACGTGTCATGATTTTCAACATATTAGTAGTTTCACTTAACCTTCTAGTGACTAGTTTTTCGGTGTAATTAATACCCTTTCATTAATAATATTTTCATTTAATATTAAAGTATTGAATATGTTTGTCATGTTAAATTATGATTATTATCTACATAATAATCATTGATCGTTTAAATAAGATTTGAAACTCTTTTCAAATCTTATTCCACCTTAATTAAAAATTTCTCAGTTGATACTATTTGAGAACAGATAAAATATATTTTTTTAATTTATCTAGGATAATGAATTCTCTCTTTACCACTCAAGTATCTTTTTATTTTTTAAGAATCGTGAAGTGATAAAGGTGCCTTTAAAATAATAAAAAAAATATATAAATATGTTTCCAAAGTGGGGTTTTTTTATTTTTCTTATTTTTTACCTAGGGGCTGTTTGGTAAGTTTGAAAAACAAATACTGTAAAAAAATTGTTGACGTGTGCATCTCACGTGTTAGCACATGCAAGGTCATCCGATGACCAAAATCAGCCATCTACGATGATGTTTGGAGTGGCGCATTATCCTCTTTGTATTCACGAGATGTGTGTTAACGGCAAAGGTGCGATTGGTCTCTGATAAGTCTTTTTTTTTCTCTTAACTTAGAAATTCATGTCATCCCTTCAAAAATTAATTGTGTCTTCTAGTTTCTATTTCTATTAATTTTAGTTTTTATTTTTTTGATTATTATTTGTTTTGCTTTTAATATTTTTTGAAGTTTTTTCTTTAATTTCATAACTAAAAAATTTGTTTCATATTGTTTTTATATTCAATTTCTCATTCTTTTGATTTTTTTTTTTGTGTTTTACTCTTTTCTTGATTTGTTTTTCAATTTTGTCCCTCATCATTTTATTTTCTTAGATTTTTTTATTCAAATTTCATCCTCATTCTTTTGATTTCTATTTTCTTGGTTTTTTTTTATTTTTAACCTTAATATTTTATTTCATTTAATTTCTTTATCAAGTAATAGTTCTCATTTTTTTTATTGCTATTTTTAATCTTCTTCTTAATTTATTTTATTTTTCAATTTAATCCCTAATTATTTTTTTCATTTGGTTTTATACCATATTTGATCCTTATTATTTTAATTACTATTTGTTTTGTTTTAAAAAAAATTTTGATTAGAAATTTTACTTCATTAGTTTTTTTGTGTTTACTTTCCTGCAAGGTAATTATATTCTCATGACCTAAATTATTGATCTTGAATAGTAACCAAATTTAAGTTAAGGTAATCATATTCTTATGACTAAAATCAGTCATCTACAATGACAATGATATTTGAAGAAGCGCATTGTCCTTTTCGTATTTGTGAGATGTGTGTTCACAATAAAGATGTGATTGGGCTTTGATGAGCTCTTTTGTTTTCCCTTCTCTCTTTTTTTTTCTCTTAACTTAAAAATTCATGTCGGCCGTTTAAAAAATTGATTGTGTCCTCTTGTTTCTATTTCTATTAATTTTAGTTCTTATTCTTTTTATTACTATTTACTTTGCTTGTAATGCTTTTTGAAGTTTTTTTTTCAAATTCACACCTAAACATTTTGTTTCAAATAGTTTATGTATTCAATTTAGTCATCATTTTTTTTATTGCTTTTTTTTTTGTATTTTACCCTTTTCTTATTTATTTTTTAATTTTATCCCTCATCATTTTATTTTCTTAGATTTTTTTATTTAAATTTAATCCTTATTCTTTTGATTTCTATTTTCTTAATACTTTCTTGGTTTTTTTTTATTTTAAACCTCAACATTTTATTTCATTGAATTTCTTTATCAAATAATGGTCCTCATTTTTTTTATTGCTAATTTTTAAATATTTTTTTAATTTATTTTATTTTTCAATTTAATCCCTAATTATTTTTTTCATTTGGTTTTATACCATATTTGATCCTTATTATTTTAATTACTATTTGTTTTGTTTTAAAAAAAATTTTGATTAGAAATTTTACTTCATTAGTTTTTTTGTGTTTACTTTCCTGCAAGGTAATTATATTCTCATGACCTAAATTATTGATCTTGAATAGTAACCAAATTTAAGTTAAGGTAATCATATTCTTATGACTAAAATCAGTCATCTACAATGACAATGATATTTGAAGAAGCGCATTGTCCTTTTCGTATTTGTGAGATGTGTGTTCACAATAAAGATGTGATTGGGCTTTGATGAGCTCTTTTGTTTTCCCTTCTCTCTTTTTTTTTCTCTTAACTTAAAAATTCATGTCGGCCGTTTAAAAAATTGATTGTGTCCTCTTGTTTCTATTTCTATTAATTTTAGTTCTTATTCTTTTTATTACTATTTACTTTGCTTGTAATGCTTTTTGAAGTTTTTTTTTCAAATTCACACCTAAACATTTTGTTTCAAATAGTTTATGTATTCAATTTAGTCATCATTTTTTTTATTGCTTTTTTTTTTGTATTTTACCCTTTTCTTATTTATTTTTTAATTTTATCCCTCATCATTTTATTTTCTTAGATTTTTTTATTTAAATTTAATCCTTATTCTTTTGATTTCTATTTTCTTAATACTTTCTTGGTTTTTTTTTATTTTAAACCTCAACATTTTATTTCATTGAATTTCTTTATCAAATAATGGTCCTCATTTTTTTTATTGCTAATTTTTAAATATTTTTTTAATTTATTTTATTTTTCAATTTAATCTCTAATTATTTTTTATTTTGGCTTTTATACCATATTTGATCATTATTATTTTGATTACTATTTGTTTTGTTTTGAAAAAAATTATGATTAGAAATTTTACTTCGTTATTTTTTTTTTGTATTTACTTTTTTGCACAATAATCATATTTTCATGATCTGAATAATTGGTTTTGAATATTAGCCCAATTTAAGTTGGTTTTTTTTTTGTTTTTTATCATTTTTTTTAATTTTATCATTTAACATTGAGTTATTGGGGCTTGAACTTTGTTATATGTTCAACTTTTATTTTTTTGAGTTTATATTGATCTTATATCCCGGGTGGAGGGTTAGTTGAGTTAATCCAAATTGATTCAAGGTTTTTTTTTCCTCAAATTATTTTTAAGAAATTTTTTTTTTTTGTTATTGATCCTTGAGCTTTTTGATTCTTTCACTTTTTTCATGTGGGGTTATCCTAAATGTAGGTTAATGAAATTAACTTGGTTTTTTTTTTTTACATTTATTTTATTTAACTTTAGTCTTTTATTCTAGGTCTTTCTAAAAAATATATATATATATAATTTTTTTTTTATTTTAGTCTCATATTATGGATGGTAAGTTGGTCAAGTTAACCCAATTTAACTTGAGGTTTTTTTTTTCAATATTACTTTTTCTTAAAATTGGTTTTTTTAAAATATTTATCATTTGATATTACATTATTGGATTTTAAGCTTTATTATGTTTTTTTTTCACTTTCTTCTCTTTAAGATAATCCTGATCCCATATCATATGTTGTGTATATAATTAACTTAACCTGTATTGAGTGGGGTTATTATCACCTGGACATCTTTTATTGAATGAGAAAAAACTTCATAAAACCCGCAATGTAGTACCAAATACCTACCTATTCACTATTACAAAGAGACACCTACCTATTCACTATTTAAAAGAGATTCATGGCATAAGTAAAGTTGTGTTTGTTTTTCCGGTAGGACTGTAATTTTTAAAAAATTATTTTTTTTGTTTTTAATTAAATTATTTATATTTTTGAATAAAATACATTTATATCAAAAATAAATTTTAAAATATAAAATTATTTTAATGCATTTAAAAAAAATATTCGCTTTTAAGAAACACGGTATAATTACCATCACCAAACACTTTCACCTTTTCCATTTCTCAATAATTACTTTTCATTTCTTGCTGGCATCCCGTGTTGATTAAATTATAAGATATTTTTATAATAATTTCTAAAAATTAACTTGGAATGCCACCCGCATCATAGCATGGATGCACTTAAAAAATGCCATGCTCATTTGAAAAAACAGGAAAGAAAGAAAAGAAAAGTAAATCAATAATTCGCTATACACAGTTGAATATTAGAATCCAATTAACAAAATCCCTTAACTTAAATAAAGGGCACATCACATCAAATCAATAATTGAATAAAAAACATAAAATCAATAAAAAAAACTAAAACTTGATATAAAAAGGGGAAAATCTAGACCTTATATTTAATTTATTAATTTTTTTATTTTTAAAAAATTATTTTTGATATTAGAATATCAAAATAATTTAAAAATATTAAAAAAATAATTTAAAATAAAAAATTTATTTTTTTAAAAATATTTTTAAAATGTTAAAACAAACACAACCTTTAATGTTATTTAAAAATACAAGAGCAGTATCGAACGAGAGAGGTGGGACGAGGATCTCTTGAAACTAACACTTAGTAGTGCCGGTTTAAATTAAAAGTCGCTTGAATAATAGCTAAAGGTTCTAAAACCTCAAAAATAAATAAAGTTTATTTATCAATTATGTTTTATGAAATAAAAAATACTTTTACTTAACAAAAAAACCTCTAATATAAAATAAAAATTGTACAAAGCTCTACTTATCATACATATATAAGAAGAAAAAAACATATTAAATAATTTTTTGTGGTACAATACGACTCATTTATATAAAAAAACATATGTAAAATTTTAAAATGTAATTTATATAATTTGTTTTAGTATATATCCTTAATGATAAATTAATTTTAATTAGAACAGAAAATAAAAATAATAAAATTTTAACTTAAGATTATTTGAATATCAAACCTTTAATAAGATATTAAATATTTATTTAAACAAAAAAAATGTAAACCATTAAATAATACTTTAAAACATTATTTATATTATTTTTTAAAACTTGTCAGCCACACAATCATCGCAATAGGAACTGATTCTAGCTGGCCACACAGTACCCATCCATGTTCTAAAGGTTCTAGACGCAAGCTTCATGCTTTGCCCTGTTTTAATGAGAAAAGCTTTATTTTGTTTTTGTTTATTTTTTTTTTAAAAAGGTTATAATGTAAAACTTTATTGGAAAAACTTCATCCCTAATACTAGGCATCTCTCATTTGAGTCGCACATTCATCCATATCAATTTTTATTTAATAAATTGTTGTTGTTTTGAGCAAGATTTTTGTTAAAAAAAAGGGTATATTTTAGATAATAAACTTAATTAAAGAGTGCAGGGCGCTTTAGTAACCTAATTAAAAAATATATTTAGTTTAAGGACTTTGAGTGTGTTTAAAATTATAATGTAGAGTGTTTTTTAAAATATTATTTTGTTTTGAAATATATTAAAATAATATTTTTTATATATTATCAAATCAAAATAATAACAAAATACTAAAAAATATTAAATTGGAGCTTTTAAAATAAATTTAAAAAATTTAAAAAGTGTTGTTCATCAATTGATAGGTGGTGAACTAATTAAAGTTAAGGAAATTCAAGTTCCGAATCCCTTTAATCTTAAAATAAAATATATTCTGGCTATAATAAAATAAAATAAAATTCCTAGTCAATACGACCATAGGAGGAGACCTTCCATGGAGCAGGACCATAGGCTTTGATGGTGCCTCCGTTTTCTACCTTTTAAAATTGCTCGGCCCAGCCCAACTATAACCATCACCATTCACCAAGTACCTAATTTAATTTCGCGCCAATCCTCGACATCTACGGCCCCCAAAGTGGCAGTTCCCGCCGTCCAGTTCTCTACACCAAATCTGTCGAAGGTCACTCGCTGTTCCCCTCAATCTCTCATGCACATTCATATGCTTGGATGGAATTAGGGTTTAGGCCGCTGCAATATTTTCTTTTTCAGGCTGAAATGTAAAAAAGACCGATTTGATTTCTCTTTCATGTATTAGAAACTCATTCGACTTGTTCAAGAAATCGGATTTGAGGTGGGTTTTATACAATTTTCCGAGATTAATTTCTTCTTTTTTGTGTTTCTGGTTTGTTAATTGTGGTTGTTGATGGAAGTAATTGGTAATGTAGTTTATGTATTTGTAGAAAGTCTCCATCCAACACGTTCATTGATTGTTTCAAACTTGAACAATCATATCCATTGTTGACTGTTTGATGGTTAGCCACTAGTCATGTTTAACAATTTTTTCTAGGATTTTTAAATATTCTCTCACTTTCTGCCTGTCTCTCAACTGTTTTTGAGTCTTCGAATAGATACTTCAGATATGTGCACGGGAAGAAAATCACTAGCAAGCACACGTGAATTTGAAAATACCTATATAGTATAGGCATGGAAGCCCCATTCAGTTGACAGAGATAATTGCCGCTATAAAGACCATTACTCTACTAAAACCCATTTCGTTACCACAAAGTGTCACCTGTTCCATACCAGTTCATTGTTATTTAATTCTGAAAAAAAATGATAGATATGCGTCTTTAATGGCAGTTCGGTATTTATATACTAAATTACAATGATCCGTCTGTGCTCGATACGATATTTTCTCGTATCAATAACAAATAAGATATTGAAGATTCTAGGCGAATTGAATTCTTATTCCAATAGATCCTAGAGAGTTTCAGGATGTAATAGTTGATTTGGTGGCTAATAATTGATAGGGCATAATCACCGATTTAGTTTTGGAAGTAGTGTTGATTTTTCAGTCTTCTTCCTCGTCTTTTCTCTAGCTAACTTCTGTCCTCTTTTGCAGGGACATTGGTAGTCAATATCAACTTGATGTTGATAGCCCCGCTGCCATCCGGCAAATACCTGCCCCGCCGCAATCAACTATATGGGCTAGGCACAAAGACTCTCCTGATGAAGAAGACTCGCCAAGCACTGTTGTGCAGACTACTCCTCGCACTATAGGCAGCTGCTCACAGAGGGCTGGCAAGACTGCAGCCCTGACCAAGATGACTGCCAATTTTGATTAGATCTTTTGCGATCTATGGTTATGAAAGCGAAGGGTACGTTGCCTCTTGGTTGCAAAATTTCCTCTTCAAAATCTCAGGTAATTGATGCTGTCATTCAAGGAATTTTCTATATTTTTGCCTTTCTTGTTGACCTCCTTTGCGACGTTTCTTTAATCATTATCATAAAGGAAGATACATCTTCAAATTACCTTCTTCGTGAATTGTATATGTTCAGTTTCATTTATGATGGACAATTATGTGCTTTAATGTCTGGTTATTGCTAGGGTTGACCATGCATTTAATATTTCTCATTGAGCTTCTCTTTTTGTTGGTTTTGCAGAATAGAACTCAGGACAGTAAATCTTCAGAGAAGACTTGCAGAACGTTCGACTGTTGTTTTAAAAGAATTTTAAAAGTTGGTGAGAGATGAGTGGCTTTATAAGTGCTGCAATGATGTTTCAAAAGAATTTGTCAAAGGCATTCATTCTAGTAATGCATTCTATGTGACCAGGCATCTATGGTAATGCTGGAGGATCTCTGCAGCTGTGGTGTCTAATATGCGTAAGCGTGCAGTTCAAGCTTGAAGATTCATACATGTTGCAGATTATGCAGCCCCCCTGTATGCTAAACAGACTGAAAATGAGGGTGAGAACGGTAGCACCCAATCAACTGAAACTGTAGATGGCTCTTTGCAGCCTTCATTTGAATGTTCGGATGAGGGACTTGGATTTACATGGTTTCTTGGGTACCTATTTCTTGTCAGACATCTTATACTTCGTTATGAAAAAAGGAAAACTGCTCTATTTAGATACCAGAACAAGGGGAAGCTTAGCTCCGCTGATGACCATAGAGAACTCAAGAACCCTTAGGAAGCATAAAGCAAAAGCATTTTTCAATGAAAGGAGAACTAAACAAAGATGGGACTCCTCCTTGAGCCGTACACCAAGGTAGTATTTTGGTTCCTGGAAAAGCCCCCTCCGCAGCTCCAATCAGAGGACTATAACCTCATAAGCATTTTCTTAAAACTGCTCACCTTCTCCATACGAGGAAATACTAGCTCATGGCACAACAAATCGTATCTTCTTGGTACCTTCTTAAATCAAAAGTTTGTCCTGCCTCGAAATGAAAATAGAAAATGAGTGTTTTATATTTTGCTTATTATATTAGCATCCTTGGTTACGTGTTTCTTGATTCCAGGTTCAGTAGTTTGCTTAGGTGATCTGCTCACTACTGTTGACATTCTTTTTTATTGAATATTTCTTTTCAAACCTTTTCTTGTATAACAAACTTCTTATTTGGTACTTTACTTTGTTCTTCTTGCAGGCTGCAAGCTTCACAATGAAGAAGACGCCAGCTGAGAGGTCATATGTCTCAGCACTTTGTAGAATACTTGTCATACTCCATTTTCGGGTATCAGAGTAAGGTGTGACAAAATTAATGAGAAAACTCTTGAATCAGGCGGCTGAAACTGTATCACTAGAGAAAGACCTTTGTAAAGTAGTTGAAACAGATGGCTGAACGATTTAAATCAGTAGACAAGCAACCAGAAGAGGAGCTATTGGATGATCAATCAAGATTTATTTTAGGTAAATTTCTTCTTTTCCTAGGAAATTCCTGAAAGATTTGCGTCTTTAATGGCAGTTCGCTAGATATGTTGGTCGCAAATCACAAAAAGAAAAAAGTAAATCAAAGATGCTGAGAAGATGAAAATATAAGACTGTATTTATATACTAAATTACAATGATCTGCCTGTGCTCGTTACGATATTTCTGGTATCAATAACAAATCAGATATTGAGGATTCTAGGCAAATTGAAAAATTATTCCATTAGACACCAGAAAGTTTCAGGATATAGAACTTGATTTAGTGGCTAATACTTGATGGAGCATAATCACCAATTTAGTTTTAGAAGTAGTATTGATTTTTCAGTCTTCCTCTTCTTTTCCCTAGCTAACTTCTGTCATCTATTACAAGGACTTCGGAAATCAATGCAACTTCGATGTTGATAGCCTGCTGCAATGCTACAAACACCAGCCCCACCGCAATCAACTAGACCATCTCGTTCTAGAAGATGGCTAGGCACAAACTCTTCTGATTAAGAAGACTCGCCAACCACTGCTGTGCAGCCTGCTCCTCCCACTATAGGCAGCTGATCAGAGATGGCAAGCAGGACTGCTGCCCTGACCAAGATGACTGTCAATGCAACCATTAGGAATTGCTGAATATGATGAAGAGGAAGAAGATTCTGAGGTTACATCAGGGGAAGATTCGTATGACTGTCCATTATGCTGAATGAGCATTTTACAGATTTTCCTTGCAAATATCGTGCTTTCTCAACACTATAATCTGTTGTATCCTTATTGTCTTTGTTAATGCTGGGTTTTGTATGGAAGTTATATAGGTTCGGTAGCTCTTTTGTAGTGTTCATTTTACTTTGGGGGGTTGGACATCCTGCTAGTAAAATCACCTCTAAACTACTTAATTGTATGAATCTTAATTCATCTATGAGATTGTAGTAAGTTCTCATGAGTTTTCCAGGGTTGTACCTTCGCCCAAGCTTTTCATTTCTGGGGTCAATTTAATCGTAAGCTCGTTATATTTCTCTGTACATAGGGCCATGTCAGTTCAAGGGATCGTGGGCTGAACTTTTGGATGTTGCATTATCACTTTGGGTTTTTCTTGTGATTGTACAACAATGAACAAAGAGAAATTTGAAAGCACAATCCATATGTTGCAAGCAGAAGTCACAACTCACACCCACAAGGACAAGTTAAAGGTAGGTAGATAGGCTTGTAGCCGGAATCCGGGAAGTTCCTCCATAGCAATGAAACCAAGCCTTATTCCCCTACTAATAACTCGCTTAAAAACCCTCCCTCCTCCGGGAAGTTCCTACATCTCACACGGGCAAAAATCGGGGACGTTCTTGACTTTGGGGAGTATGCAAAAGCAACCCCACCATCATTTCTTTTCTTCCATCTTTTATGTTCATTCATCTGATTGAGGCATTCTTCTCTTTCATGCCTGGCGTGTGAGACCCACGCGGATTGGCCAGTGCGGGACACAGACATTTACTAACCGACAAGCTAATTCAAGTTGATAAATGGTGTCTTCGAATCATAGCCATGTTACTTCTCTGAAACTTCAATTGGCATAGCTAGTCAAAGTCTGCACAGTGTAGAGCCCAGTCAGTTATTTTATTTAGTCAAGAAATTGTATAATTACCATCACCAAACACTTTCACGTTTTCCATTTCTCAATAATTACTTGCCATTTCTTGCTCGCATCCCGTGCTTTTAGCTATCCTTGAAACTTTTCCACTTCTTTCTTTGTCAACATCCAATTCCTTCCCATGTTACTTCTCTGAAACTTCAATGGGCATGGCTAGTCAAAGTCTGCACAGTGTAGAGCCCAGTCAGCTATTTTATTTAGTTTTGGTTATCTAATTTAATTCTTCTTTTGTTGTTGAACGCTTTTTTTAATATAATTTACTCTTTTCTTGATTTATTTTTTCCTTTATCATTTTATTTTTTTATTTTTTTATTTAAATTTGTTAATCATTCTTTTGATTTCTGCTTTCTTATTATTTTCTTGATTTATTTTTTTATTTTTAACTCTTAATATTTTATTTCATTTAATTTCTTTATAAAATAATAGCTTTTTTTTTTAAAAAAAAAAAATTTTCCTTCTTTTATTTTATTTTATAATTTAGTCCCTAATTATTATTTTTTTCATTTAGTTTTTATACCATATTTGATACTTATTATATTAATTACTGTTTGTTTTTAAAAAAAATTATAATTAAAAATTTTACTTCGTAAATTTTTTTGTGTGTTTACCTTTTCGTACGATAAATATATTCTCATGATTTGAATCATTGGTTAATTTTGAATATTAACTCAAATTAAGTTAGGTTTTTTTTTTTATCCTTTACTAATTTGTTTTTTAATTTTATCATTTGACATTGGGTTATTGGAGCTTGAACTTTATTATTTGTTCAACTTTTATTTTTTTGAATTTATCTTGATTTTATATCCTAAATGGAAGGTTAATCAAATTAATCCGAGTTGACTTAAAGTTTTTTTTTTCTCGAATTATTTTTAAAAAATTAATTTTTTCGTTGTTGTTTACTCTTGAGCTTTGTGATTCTTTCACTTTTTATGTGGGGTCATCCAATGTTTCTTTTATTTAACTTTAATTTTTTATTCTAGATTCTTTTTAATTTTTTTTTATCTTTATCTCATATTGTGGATGGTAGGTTAGTTAAGTTAACTTAAGTTGACTCGGTTTTTCTTTTTTATGTTATTTTTTTTAAAATTTATTTTTTTTAAATTTTATTATTTAACGATAGGTTATTAGGCTTTGAGCTTTGTTATTTTTTTTTTACCTTTTTTTTTTAAGGTAATCTTGATCTTATATCATATGTCGCGTATTAGTCAAGTTAACCTGTATGGATTGGGGTTATCATTGCCTACACATCTTTTATTATTTAGGAAAAACTTAACCAAACCCGCAACATAGTAAAAAACATTTGCTTATTCACTATTAAAAAGAGATTTATAGCATAAGCAAGACAATGTTTGTTTTTGTGGTTGGAACACACTTTTAAAAAATTTAAATTTTTTTCTTGGCTTTTAATTGATTTTTTTATGTTTTTGAATCATTTTAATACACCTATATCAAAAATAATTTTTTTTAAAAAATAAATTTTAAAAAATAATAAGAAGTATTATTTTAATATATTTTTAAACCAAAATTATTTTAAAAAATAATATTTTATAATAACAAACATTGTATAATTACCATCACCAAACACTTTCACTTTTTCCATTTCTCAATAATTACTTGCCATTTCTTGCTCGCATCCCGTGCTTTTAGCTATCCTTCAAACTTTTCCACTTCTTTCTTTGTCAACATCCAATTCCTTCCCCTTAGAAAACAAGCTATGGATGCACTTTTATTAATTTATGAATTATAAGATATAAAGTGTAATTTTTAAAAATATAAAAAGTGAAATAAAAACATGATTAAACTATAAGAGATTTTTATAATTATTTCTAAGAATTAACTTGGAATGCTATGGATGCACTTAAAAACTGCTATGCTCATTTGGAAAAAAGAAAAGAAAAGAAAAGTAAATTATACTCAAAATGATAGTTAATTCTGGCCTATAATAAAACAAATAGGGACTCCAAGTAAATTTATGTGTTAGTGTCACGACCCGAATTCCGGATCCATGACCGGCACATAGGCAAGGTTCCCCTCCAAGGTTCCGTACCTATGCGAACCCAAACTTACATACAAATTTATCCTAACTCAATCAGAGTTCAACGCAGTATTAATAACAAAATCAACTTCATGATATAATTTGTGGAAATTACAGTTTAGTCCCCAAACTTTGGAAAATTTACAGATTGGTCCCTGGGGCATATTCCGAGATTCTGAACAGAATAAAAGATAAATTATGGGCAGAATTCCTGTATAGTTATGAAATTTTAACACTTTCAATTTGGTCCTTCAATTTGACAAAAATTACCATTTAACCCTAAAAATTTGATAAAATTCCAGAATGGTCCCTGGAGTATAATGAGGTGATCTGGACAGAAATGATGATTAATTATGGTCAGAATTCAGTATAGTCATGGACTTATGATAATTTTAGTTTGGTCCTCCA
>NW_011501193.1:46505-46965 GCF_000495115.2 Populus euphratica
CTAAATCATGTGTAGGATAGTTCTGTTCATGCTTCTTCAACTGCCGTGAAGCATAGGCAATAACCTTGCCATGCTGCATTAGAACACATCCTAACCCCACTCTCGAAGCATCACAATACACTGTGTAACCACCAAAACCTAATGGTAATGCTAGAATAGGCGCTGTAGTCAATCTTTCTTTTAACTCCAAAAAACTTTTCTCACAAGCTTCAGACCACTGAAACTTAACATTCTTCTGTGATAACTTAGTCAATGGTGCAAAAATCCAAGAAAAGTTCTCCACAAACCTCCGATAATAGCCGGCTAAACCTAAGAAACTTATACTCTCTGTTGCTGAAGTAGGCCTAAGCCACTACTTAACTGCTTCAATCTTTTGAGGATCAGAGAGTGCCCGAGGATTTAATATCTCAAGGCTCAACTCATGACATCAATCAAATGAGGAGCTATCAATTCATAAGTC
>NW_011501193.1:47975-49791 GCF_000495115.2 Populus euphratica
TTTTTACTTTCTATTTATATTTATCAAGTTTTGTTGAATTACTACACTACCCCTCATTCATTTATACCTACACTTTAAGCCACCAAGGGCTTTATTGTATTTTCCTACTTATTTATTCAAAACATTACAGTTAGGGTGTGCCTATATTTGTAGAAATTCATATCATCTGGTTGTGGAAATTCCTCGTTTATACACTCGTCTGTTTAATAATCTCTTCAAGGCTCAACTATGTTATTAGATTCATTTGTTAAATTATGCATTATATCATGTTCAAGTTTCCCTCGTCAGATTCTGATCCTTAATCCATGTTTAGAAGTTCAAGCAGGACCATCTTATTCTTTGGGAAACTAAATCCATTCCATTTTATTTTATTTTTTCCAAATTCTCGTTAGAAAAGGATAGAAGTTTCAAGCAGAGAGTGTTCGTTAGATTCTGAACCTGCAATAATCTTGACCACAGTTATCCTGCGCAATATGTTGAGGCAATTTCTACCGTGCCCTTTTAGCTCTTTATTAAAGGGGAAATATATTTCCATCTTTCTTATGTGGAAAGAGGGAGTCGAATGACTTGTTTGTTTCTTGTGAATCCATTCTTGTCTATATCAATGGAAGTGGAGATGTTGTCTTCGAATCACAGCCGTGTTGCTGCTCAGAAACTTCAATGTTAGTCAAGTCTGCACCGTGTGGAGCCTAATCAGTGTAGTTAAAAGACAGCGATTTTAATATTTTGATAAAATTGAACCACCACTCTAGAATCACAAATATTTGAAAATATAATAACCTTTCTCTATTCATGTCCCAGATAGACTAATATATTTGATTATTCCAGGGAGTGAGCAATTATTTTGTCCCTGTGCACTTCTCTTTTCCATAACCAATCTTGCGTTTTCATTTGACAGATTTCGTCCTGTCACAGCCATGTTCCTTCTATGAATCTTCAATTGCTCACAGAATAGCACAGGTAAAGCCCATCACCAAACACTTTCACCTTTTCCGTTTCTCATCTCAAACTGCTCTGCTTTGTCTTCTCAATATTTACTTACCATTTCTTGCTCCCATCCCCTTCTTTTAGTTATCCTTGCAGCTTTTCTACTTCTTCTTGTCAACATCCAATTCATTTCCATTCGAAACCAAGCTATGGCTGATGCAATTCTTTCTGCTCTCGCGAGCACAATCATGGGGAACTTGAATTCCCCAATTCTTCAAGAGCTTGGACTTGCTGGGGGCCTAACGACCGAGCTTGAAAATCTCAAGCGCACGTTCAGAACCATTCAAGCTGTGCTGCGAGATGCAGAGGAGAAGCAGTGGAAGAGTGAGCCTATCAAGGTGTGGCTCAGCGACCTCAAGGATGCAGCTTATGTTGTTGATGATGTACTGGATGAGTTTGCAATTGAAGCTCAGTGGCTTCTGCAGCGAAGAGATCTCAAAAACCGAGCAAGATCCTTCTTTTCTTTTGGTCATAATCCACTAGTTTTTCGACAAAGGATGGCTCATAAATTGAAGAATGTTAGAGAAAAACTAGCTGCCATTGCCAAGGAGAGACAAAATTTCCACCTAACAGAGGGGGCTATGGAGATGGAAGCAGATAGTTTTGTTCAGCGTCAGACTTGGTCTTCGGTGAATGAATCAGAAATTTATGGAAGAGGCAAGGAGAAAGAGGAACTAATCAACATGCTGCTCACTACTTCAGGTGATCTCCCTATTCATGCTATAAGGGGGATGGGGGGGTTGGGTAAAACAACACTTGTTCAACTGGTCTTCAATGAAGAAAGTGTTAAACGGCAATTCAATTTGAGGATCTGGGTGTGTGTATCTAC
>NW_011501193.1:50542-51407 GCF_000495115.2 Populus euphratica
TACTCCAGTATCATAACACTGCCTGAAAGTACAACCTCACTCCAAAACCTCCAGACACTAGATCTGAGACGCTGCGAAAAACTCATCCAATTACCAAAAGGTATGAAGCACATGAAAAGTCTTGTCTATCTTGACATAACGGGTTGTTCTTCACTTCGATTTATGCCAGCTGGAATGGGGCAATTGATATGCCTGCGAAAACTTACCCTGTTCATTGTGGGTGGGGAGAATGGTCGTCGCATAAGTGAGCTGGAAGGGCTGAATAATCTTGCTGGTGAATTGAGTATCGCAGATCTTGTGAATGTTAAGAATTTAAAAGATGCCACAAGTGCCAATTTGAAGTTGAAGAATGCTCTTTCATCACTGACTCTTTCTTGGCATGGTAAAGGAGATTACCTTTGTAGCCCTGGGTCATATGGGCCACCACAAGAAAGAAAGAGGGTTATTCAGGTAAATGACGAGGAGGTCCTTGAAGGGCTTCAACCTCATTCAAATCTGAAGAAGTTGAGGATATGTGGATATGGAGGTTCAAGATTTCCTAATTGGATGATGAACTTGAACATGACGTTACCAAATCTGGTAGAGATGGAGCTATCAGCATTTCCCAACTGTGAACAACTTCCACCATTGGGGAAACTACAGTTGCTCAAGAGTCTTGTATTACGGGGAATGGATGGTGTGAAGAGTATTGACAGCAATGTGTATGGAGATGGGCAGAATCCATTCCCATCTTTGGAGACGCTGACTTTGGATTCAATGGAGGGATTAGAGCAATGGGCTGCGTGTACATTTCCTCGCCTTCGAGAATTGAAGATATTTCGTTGCCCTGTGTTGAACGAAATACCAATTATACCCTCCCTTAAAA
>NW_011501193.1:51507-53858 GCF_000495115.2 Populus euphratica
ACGGGCCAAAGATAGCTCATATCCCTGCCATTAGAATCGATTAAGGTTGGTATGCAACTTAAATTTGTAATGAGAATAAAATATATATTTTAGTAGTTTTTTTCCTTAACACTACTGTAATACTTGTCATATATATAAAAAAGAGCATAAAATTAAGGAAATTAGAGAGACGTAATTCTCAAAACTTCTCATAAAACAGCCAATTAAGTTATTTTGGTTACTTCAAAACAAAAACTTGTATAAAAAAATATCAATCTCATAAACAGTCTTTTAGCCTTTATGAAGACGTAATTAATTGAAACTAATAATATTTTGTCATTCAAGATCGCCGTGGAAAAATATTCGCTCGATTGCCTTTTATCCATTTTATTTTATTTCGATAAAAACGATCTTCTCACCTGAAACTTTTTAAACTCAAAATAAAATACAAGTTCCTCGCACATTCAATTTTTTCCTTTAATAATATTTTTATATTAATTTATTTATTTTTTAAATAATTAATTTAACCGAGTGCTTATTTGATTTTTTAAGATCTAGAAATATAATTTTTATATTAATTATATTTTAGTTATTAATTTTTAAAATATATTTTAATCAAATCATACTTAATTAAATCATCTCAATTTAATTCCTATTTACAGATTTTTAATGTATATGACCTATATGACCTATTAAGTTTCTAATATATAGTGCAAATATAAATTATAATTAAATAAAAATAAATAAATTAAACAATTTAATTTATTTATAAATTTAATAATAGATTAATTTATATTTGAAAACAAGGTGTATCATCTATTAAAATATCTTGATTTTTTAAATATTAAAAAAATTATTAGTGGTTTGACTTAACTTTTTAGTGACTAGTTTCTCAGTGTAATTAATATCATTTCATCAATAATATTTTAATTTAATATTAGTACTTATAAGTAAAGTATGAAGTATGTTTGTGATGTTAAATCATGTTTATTCTCTATATAATAATCATTGATTGTTTATATAAGATTTTGAACTCTTTTTAAATTTCATTCCACCTTAATTAAGAATTTCTCAGTCAATACTATTTGAGAATAGATAAAATATATATATTTTTAATTCATTTAAGATGATGAATCCTCTCTTTACAACTTAAGTATTTTTTTTATTTTAATTTTAAGAATAGTAAAGTGACAGAATTGTCTTTAAAATAAACAAATTTATAAATACAGTTTCAAAGGGAAGGTTTTGTTATTTTTTTAATTTTTGGTTGACCTACAGGTTGTTTGATAATTTTAAAAATTAAAAACTATTAAAAACTATTAACATGTGTAATTCAAATGTTAGCACATACAATATCATTCAGTGATCAAAATCAATCATCTGTAATGAAGTTTGGAGTGACGAATTGTCTGTTTCGTATTAATAAGAAGTAGTTATAATGGTTTTAGAAAACCTTAAAAAAAAGGGAATACCAAGCGCATAAAGATAAAAAAACATTAATAAAAAACAAAAAAATATATTTCCATCTAATAAAGGTGTTATAAAAATAAATTAAGAATAATAAAAAAAATTCAAACAAACCTGAGTATGCTAATCGGCGTACAACCATGCACAAGATAGTTATAATTTTTAAAAAACCTTAAAAAAAAAAGAATACAAAGCGTATAAAGTTTAAAAAAAAAATGTTGTCATCTTTCTAACACTATCTTTAATGAATAAGCAATTTCATCTTCTCTGCACGTGCCACCCGTGAATAAAATGCACTATCTATAATTCTTCTTTAAATATTATTTTTTAAATATCAAATTACCCATGTCTTAACCCACAATTACAAAATATCTAAATTAAAAAGACAAATAAACCCTTTAACACTAGTTTAAAAAATCTTGACTTGAGAGGTAAGTAAGTAAATAAATTGCATTTTATGAAAAAATATTCGTTTGATTGCCTTTTATCTATTTTATTTTATTTCTATAAAAACAATCTTCTTTTAAAAATAATTCAAAATTATGTTTGTTTCTTGAATAATATCCATATATTAATTCAAGAAAATATTAAAAATAATATTAACTTAATTAAGTATTTATTTGATTTTTTGAGATCTAGAAATATAATTCTTGTATTATTTATATCCTAGTCGTTAATTTTTAAAATATATTTTAATAAAATTATACTTAATTAAATTATCCTAATTTAACTTTTATTTAAAAAATTTTAATGTATGTGACGTATTAAGTTTTTAATATGTTGTTTCAAATGTAATTTATAATTAAATAAAAATAAATAAATTAAATAATTTAATTTATTATCAATTTAATAATAATTAATTTGTATTTGAAATTAATGTGTCTTAATTTTTTAAATGTTACAAA
>NW_011501188.1:0-12460 GCF_000495115.2 Populus euphratica
TGTTGTTGTTATTATATTATTGTTATCTATAATTTATACAATTAACCTCTCTGTGGTTCGACCCTAGTCTTGCTAGGTTATTTATTACTTTAACACTCCTGCACTTAAGAGAAGACATTAATTTTTTGATTGTGTCAATCTTTACTGTTCACATGGCTCCAATATATAGTGATTCCTCCTATACGAGAAGTAGCAAAATTATGCTTCTACAACACCTAGGGCATAACCATATTTCTGGTGGGTCATACCAGTATAAACCCATGTTTTTTCCTTAACCAAATGATAATATTTGTAGCTGTGGGTGAATGTCACCCATAACGACACTACCAAATGGCCTCAAAGAGTGTGCAGTTAGACTTTTAGGATTGTGAATGATGAAGAGGAGAAGATGAAAGGAACAATGACAAAAAAAATGGAGGAAAAAGAGGGGATTATTTGTAGTAGTGATAGCTGCATTTAGTGAAGAGAACGAGGGGGGGAAGGGGGATTTTTTTTTTTTTTTTGCTTTTGCTATCTTTATTTGTGTAAGTGGGACATTGTTAATCAAATAGACAATCTTGATAATTCATCAAATCCAAGTTGTTGATGATAATTGATTTTCAATTACTATGATATTTTTTTCTTTGTCTTTCTTTCTGGCAAGAAGAAACTAGAATTAGAAATCAAATTTTGAGTGAACATAAATAACAACCTTATAAATTAAATAAAGTATAGGAGTCTGCTTATAAACTTTAACAAGTTTAGTAATCACAAGTAATGTCAAAGTAAAAAACAGAACAACAATAACAAATGAAGCAATGAAAGTTAAAGAAAAATAATAAGGAAAAGCAATAAAAGATATCAATGAAGGAAAGACCTAATTTGTAGAAAAACTTGTTACGAACTTGTGTTTATATGGCTAGCCATCATTTGTAGTAACTTGATAGCCTTTTATATTATTATACAGTTTGAGTTTTATATAAATTTTTAGCTGTAATTCTTTGCAAACAATTTATAAAGAAAAAGTAAGGAATTTATATTTTGAATTCTAATATAGTTTGACTTTATATTTATATATGTTTATTTCTTGACAATCATATAATTCTAACTAATTTATAATACTTACTAGTTTAATTTGTTAAGTATTCTTGTGCATAATAGAATTTGATCCTCTAGTTAATCATGTCAACTCTTATATTTATGGTTGATTATCTTTAACTTGTTGATCATGACTTCTATTCATCTTGATACATCATAACTTTTATTTATTTAATTGATCAATTCCTATCTTTTTTGATGGATTTTGAATATTTTTAAGCTTAATAAATTTTATTATTGTCAGTTGATTTTATCCTTGTTTTTATTGTTTGGTAATGAAAAATTATATTTTTTAATTATTCAACACATAAATTTTAATTTTTAATGCAAACCATGCCAAAATTGATCAAATAAAGTGACTATAAATTAATCAAATAAACCATACCTTTCTTTCTAACATAACAGCCAATTAAATCATTTCAAACCAAACATCTTATGGCAATTTAGGCAAGATACTTAGGATTCTACAACCTATCATGTTTAAATCATAACTAATCCATCAATTCTTTTTATCCATCTCTTCCATAAAACTTCCAATTCTCCTTCAACATACACCATACATTCTTAAGAAAAAATGAACCAAAAATCCTAATCTCTCCTACTATTTATAATCTCAGTAATGGTATCTTCGAGTTCTACTCTTATATGACTTATTGTTGCTCTTGTAATTATATTGACTAGTAGAACAGAATGTAGTAACAACTAGGTGGAAATCAAAATGCTAGAAGATTTTTAACGTGATTCAACTACTATAATTCCTATTAAGCCAAACAAGAAAATGGCGACTATCGTCTTTATGATCTATGTTCATGTATAAAGACTTGACATTTAATAGTTTTTCATTAATAAAGATATAAAAAAGTTCATAGAAATTTAAACATTTAAAAAGATCAACTCTTCTTCTATGTTATAGTTATCAATGACGACACTCATATAAATATCTTTCTTAAATTAAAAATCAATGAATTCTTTAATCTCTTTAACTTTAGACACTAGTGAATATATAAGATAGGAACCCATCATGTAATATCAAAACTAGAAACTCTACAGACTACATGGAGATAAATGTGAGATGTAAAGACTTAAAATTAATTTTAGAAAAAGAACCCTCCTAACTCTTTTGCTACTATAATAAGCATTTTTTTGTTCTCTTTGTACTTTTGACAACTCCATGAATATAACTGAATTTTCTTAACATCATGTTTCTAAGTTTGTTTAACATATATAGAATCAAACTTTGTTCATTATATGCTTGCTAATTATTAAAAAAAATTGTTTTAATATGCTTGCTAATTATTAAAAAAAATTGGTTTATGTTTTTTTTTTCTTTTTTGCACAACTCTTTACAACTTTGAGAATTTTTGTTCATAAATCATCTAGTTTCTACATCATATAACATAACTAGCCAATCTATACGGCCTAAAATATAAAAAATCTAAAGTTCTATTACACTTATGATTTCTAGGTTAATCCTATAATTTTTTTAAGAGTCTCATCTTTTATTTTATTTCTGATGTAAAGCTAACAATTGTTTAGATATTGATTATAGATTGACAAAAAAAAAAACAATTAGATGGTAAACACCTTCTTTAAAAATATTAGCAATGGTGTATGGACCATCATAATTTTGGGATCATTTGAAAAAAAATTGTATCTTTATAGCTAATTGGTAATATGGCCTTTCACACTGAATTACTCACTAAAATGTTCTTTGATTGATTGGATATTTTATTTGTAAGATATTTCAACCTTCTTTTTATGTATTAATAAGTGATCTAATGCATTATTCTTTCTTTATCCAAATTATCTAACTCCACTAACATAGCAAACCAATAACCTATGATGTCTATATCACATTACGTAGCTCTTCCGAGTAAAAAACTATAAGTTTAATAGGCAGTATAAAATCATGACCATAAGTTAAAGTAAATGGTGAAGTTCCCAAGATAGTTTTTTATAAAATATTATACCCTCACATTACCTCTAACAATATATCATGTTAAAACTTAGGATTGTTTTTTTACCAATTTGTATAATTTAAGAATCAAATTTTTTTTCATCGACTTAGCTTGCTCATTGGCTTAAGCATAATAAGTTGAATGAATCATTTTTAATCTACACTCTTTAATGAATTGTTTCATATCTTCCCTAGTAATTAAACATTGATCCTTGATCAATATACATATGTTACAAAATTATAAATGGTTTTTTGTTTTAAGAAATTGATCATAACTTAAGGTTTGATTAATCAATAAAGAATAAGTTCAGTGTATTTGGTGGAGTAATTTGTAACTACTGGGATGACATCCTTTTTCTAACCTTTAAAATGCCATTATTTAACTACTGTATTAAGCTTGTTTGATGGCACATGCTAGATTATACCAAATCATAGGCATACTTAACACCTTTTTTTTCATAATTAATGCAATTTTTGGTTATTCCTGACCAGTTAAAGTCATAGTTCATTATTGATCATCAATGTTCAAAAGGATAATGCTACGAAGATTAAAAAACTATTTTATTTCATAATCCATGTCGATCAAAGTCATTGACTTTCATATTACTTATTCTCACTAAAAAAAAAATCTCAATAAGGTTGGTGGCCACTACATCGTATGGAGTTCATGTAGGATATTCATATTTATATTCATTGACTATCTATTTTATAATAAGTGAATAATCTCACATTACTTTGACTTATTATGCTATGAATTTTAAAAGTATTTCTAAACCTATACATAATTGTCATGGAACAAATTCAACTCTAATAATATTGATGTTTTATTCTAGTTGACGATTGATATCAAGGTAGAGGTAATCAATTAAGAATTTAGTCAAATCTTGGCCTTTAATTGTTTTTTTTATAGCATGTAATGTAAAATTAATGCAATGCTATATTCAACTCACCAACATGACTTCATAAAAAAGACCTAAATAATATGTATTTTATTAAGTATGTTTTAAAAATTACATACACATTTGTTGGTACCAACAAAGTTCTATACATGCAAAGTACAAAGACAAACAAAGTTTATTTATTATATTATAACAATTTTCAACATCTATAAGAACATGATTGAGATAATACACAACTTACTCATGTCTAACTTTTTTTTTTATGCAAATATTATATCAATTGATCCTTGCATAGGAACAACATATAACCTTACAGATTTTTTGATTTTAGTGGGTCAATACTTAAGGTTTAGCTAGATAAGTTAATATATTTTTAAAATAGTTTATTTCCTTTTAATCCATTAAAACTCATCTATGTTATTTCCTTTCAAGAGCTTAGTAAATGACATGATCTTTCCTAGATGTAAATCTTCAAAAAAAATTATTTTCAATAAAGTGATTTAACTCTTTTTTAAGAGCTTGTTTTTCCAAGATGACCTTTGTGTTGGTTTTATCCACCTCTATTCCATATTAATTCTCTAAAAATCCCAAAATGTTGTACATATATATGAGAGATACTTTTACCATCTTTAGATTATGCTCTCATGTATTTAAAAGCAGAATACAGGCCACTAATATAACTGGCTTTTGATTTTAATTTAACCATAGTGTCATTGATTTATATGTTTATATTATGGTTCATCAAATCATGGGAGATTAAATCCATGGCCACTTTATAGTTATCACTAGCATTTTTTAGGTCAAATGGAATTACCCCACTCATACATTTCTAGTGAGTAATGACGTCTAAAAGCAATCTTTGATATATTATTTTTTTCAATGAATATCTAATTATAACTTGAATATTCATCCATGAATATTATAATTTTATTGCTAGCTACTAAATCAATCAACAAAAGAATCCTTCACATTGAACACTCATGCTTTAGAGTTTCAAGATCAAGGTTTCTAAAATATATGCAAACTCTTAGGTTAATATTTTTTTTTAATAGTAGCATTGTTACATATCCACTCAATATATATTATATTAGTCTAATAAATTTAGCTTTAAAATTCATTAAATGTCCTCCTTCACATGCTTAATCACATCTAGAGTCATTCTTAGATATTGCTTGTATGGCTTGAACCTAGGTTTAATTGGTAATGGATGTTCGATCGAATTTACATCTCAACTAGGCATTTTATGATAATTTTAGAAAAATCAGTCTTAATCTACTTTATCTAGTTTTGTTGAACAAATTCTTTCTTGTACTTAAAATGCGTGCAAGCTTTATTAAAAGCCTTATAAAATGTAAATAAGTCTTAATGACTCATTGATTTCCATGTTTCAAATTCCTAATCATTATTTTCTTGTTGTAAGTTGCTTGATAAGCAAACTCTTTCGTTAGTCATCCTATTTCTACTATTTCCCTACTAATTAATAAGTTGATTGGGCATCTCATATCATCTATGCTTATGAACTAGATTAGGTCAACATCATTATTATATAATTATACTTCTATCATCCTAAATTTCCTACAATTGGCTTGTCATATTCCTTAATAGTCTTACTTAACCCATTTAATAGTCAAAGCATCAATATTTGATACAGGGATGATGAGACAGATATCCTAGCGTGTATCCAATCTCCAAGTAAAATGTTAATTATAACTTGTCTTTGGAAGGAAGTTGTTTAGAAGGTCTTGTATACGACTATTAGATTGACATGTAGCATTCCTTTAGTATATCTAACATTAATACTTTAGGAAAAAACGTATCAACTATGTTTTGTCCAACCTTTCTATCAAAGTTAAGAGGCATTATGTCAAGTATTGCCCCATTATCCACCAACAACCTCAACACTGCTAACCCATTGAAATTTATAGTCACATATAAGGGTTTAAGTTGGTGACTCATGGCTACTATTAGCATCATCACGGTCACTCTAACTCTATTTCATAAGGTATTTCCAATATATATTAACAGTGGAATCAGCTTTCCTTCCAATAATGTTTAGCGGTCCAGCCTTGCATAGTATTACACCAAGATCACAGTTAATGGATTATCACACCTTGTCTAGGAAATAAGATATTCAAGGTCTTTTCTGTTCTTTATTTTTTCATGCTATAAGATTAGAGCATCGTCGATTGTCTTTCTGGAATACGGATTGAGATTCGGACAAGGACCTGCTGGCAATGACAAGTTAGTAAAGTTCACTAATATGAAGACATGATCAATACAGCAACTAAAGAAAAATAAATTTCTCAGCCCCTTGATCATGCAAGAATGGAATTGGTAATGCAACCGCTAATAGAAAACCTTTGCCACGATCATGTTCAGATTTTGAAACTTCATTTCCGATTGAGTTCTTAAGATACAAATATCATAGCCAGGACAAGAAGCCAAAGAATGCAAGTGCGATGGCAACTTCTGCTTACTATTTTCTTACTAAGAACAATCGGAATATACACATAAGAGTAGATAGCTCACCATGAACTATGTTATTTGAAGCACCTTTGCACATATACAGAAAAATTCTTAAATTAAGAGTTGTATGTTCATGTAGATCCTGCTGGCTTGTCCTGTGACGCTGACGCAGATTCAAGAGTCAGCTCTCCAACTCCCTTGGGAGGACCAATGCTGCAACGGGCTGTGTTGTGCGTCTCAATAGAATCTTTTATTTTTTGAAACTGCGGATGATTTTGAGAAGAACCACATGTAACTAACAGTCAATATCAGAAGCACAAAGAAAATTATTCATTTACACAAACTGCATTTTTGCACAAGTTAATAATTATAGGCTGTTATCCCATCCCCTACTGTAAGAAATGAACTAAATCTCAAGCAATTAGAAGATTCCTTATTCTTTTGTCCACCATATGGGGCCTTCCTAAGCCCTTCTACCACACCAGTTAGAACTTTCACCATGTAAAGTTGTTTAACAATGATAAATGAATCAGATTTTAATATCCGATCCACTTCTTCAAATGCACACTCTGATTGTGTGCCTAGACAGGATAAAACCTTATCACTAGCTTCATGGTTTCTCTATGATGGTATCATTTTTCTTTTCTTCACCTCCCATATCAGAAATAAAACTTTATCGCTGGCTTCATATCTTATCATATACTATGGACAAGTTAATTGGGGAACTGCTGCTTCTAGAGTTGAGTATGAGCGTTGACAAATAAAGACAAGCATTAAAAAAAAATAAAAAATAAAAAAATTAAGAAGAAGAGGTACTTACCTTAGCTAGTGAACATGAAAAGGATTCAAGTTGTCCATGGGCTCCTCGATAGAAGTGGAAATAAGGAAGCACCTTAACATTCAAACTTCTGCACATAGGCTTGTTTTCATCAAAATTGACTTTCAGGAATAAAATTTCAGGATGCTCTTCAGCTGTTCTGCAGAGCTGTATATCCATCACAAGAAAAATTTGTTAAGCTACACCAAAAACAATTTCTAGAAACAGTTCAGAACCAATTTCCTCTATTCTTACATTGTCTCGTGCATCTGAATTCATAACAGACAATGTTCTTTCCACATAAAGTAATAATTTACATACAGAGGCCACGGTTAGCAATAAATATATGATAAAGAAGAGAAATGATATCCACAACTACTGTGATTCTTTTTAAAAATTAATATATCAAAGATCAAACTCTTCAAGATGAACTTTTACAGCTTCTTAATTTGCATTGTTGCTCACTAAAAAAACTTGTTTAATATCAAGATTTACCTTTCAGATCCCGTCATATGCGTGTACTAAAGTTCAATGAGAAATCCACATTACTAACAAAAGACATAGTACCTCACAGAGTTGTTTCCAGTTAAAGGTTAATATGTGATATAATAATAATAAAAGAGGAAAAAAGCATGAATTGGGTGCCTCTATCATTTTTTAAATGTTTGGCAATACCTTAACTGCTTCTATGATAGTTTCACATCAGGACCAGCTATTCCAGTCTACTTTATCAAGGTGGCAAATGAGTTTGAGCCATCAGATTTACTGCTTTTTTGCATCATATTCAATAAAATTTACAAGCTCTATCACATGCCCATCCCCAACTAGTTTGCGATTGAAGCTTGGTTAAGGTATATTTTCCATCCCTCAAAGAGATGGATCCAGGATTGAAGGCGGGGGGTGCAGGCAACAAAGTAAACTGATTTTCTCTAAACTAACACTTTTTGGAGGAAGGGGACCAAACGGTCATCTTTTTGAGGGAGAGGAAGGAAAACCTCCAACCACTGGAGGATTAAATATGTTGAGAAAAACATAGCGAGGAAAAAAGCGAGCACAATTTTAAGGAATCAAACTGAATTTTTCAGAAAGTAACATAATGTGGATCTTTCAGTCATAACTTTAAAGTTTGCTTAACGGTACAACACAGAATCCTCAAAACTATAAGAGATGGTAACCAGGCAACTGTGAGCAATGAACAAGTTTAGGAATGCAGGAACCAAATGTCGAGTAAAAAGAAGAATTACCTTGGGAAATAAGGCTCGACAAGAAGCGCACCAGGTCCCATAAAACTCGACAATTACTAGCCTATCCTCAGCTTGACTTAAGGCACTCAAAAATTCATCTGTCGAATGAATGTCGATCATATTTGGTCCTGCATTCCTCTCCCACCATTTTGGTTGGTCAGTTTCAGCAACAGTTGCATGTACCTGAAACAAATCGTTCAAACAATGAATATATGGAACAAAATTGATGTGCTGTAAAACACGGAGAAGGTCAGTAGTTGGTTCTCTGTGGGTAATTAACAAGTGACATTAATTAATCTACGTCAGAGGCAATAAGTGATTTATGCAAGGAATTCTAGATACTCGACTAACACTCTAACTGCAATGTAAGATCCTAGTTTGTGCACATATCATATCATCCTCCCGAAACGTTGTTCAGGGCTACCTAGTCTGTTTTAACCATTCATGTAAGTGTGAGGTAAAAGAGCAAATAGGAAGAGTAATAAATTCAGTATTACATGACAAAATCAAAGAGTTTAGACAACTGGGTTGTCCACAATTTGTAGAAAAGAGAAGAAATAAAAAGGGGACTCGTAATTCAAACGAAAACACAACAAGAAGAAGAAGAAGATTGTACCTTGAAAGAAAGGAATTGGTCCCTGGGAGAGGAAGAGAAGCGAGAAAGAGAGATCCTCTTATCTGAAAAACTAATCTGATTATGAGAGAGGAGGGGTTGGAGAGAAACAGAGTTGTTGGAGGCTAGCAGATAAGAAGGGACGCGAAGCGAGCGAAAGGATGGTAATCCAACCACATCCGCCATTTACACACAGAAGATTGCTTGATTGACAGATAAGATAGATTTTGGAGGTGCAAAAACAGAATCTATGTAGTAGATGATTATTATTAAAGGGCTACTACATGAGATGAGGGAAAGCGAGAGTGAGCTTTCAGTGGTCTCTCCCTCTCTCTTCTTTTGTACTGCCTGCGCTCCCTCGACAGCGAGTTTGGTGTTTGTGTTTGTGTGAACCAGATCGTACCAACACAATACTTCCACTTGTGTATATATTGTTGAAAACATTTATTACTTCATTATAAAATTTACAAGTTTTTTATGCAATTGAGAATGAGTATATATAGATGTTTCAATTTAATTATATGTATGAATTGGGAATTATGGAGAAAAACATACATAATAATCAAATGAAATAAATTAATTTAATTTGTCCTTATTTTTTATGTATAAATTCTCTATCCAAGTCTAATTGCTACCAATTTATTCCTAGATATTAAGACATTCTTCAGTCTATCTTTATCTCATAAGTTCTTATTTAAATTGAAGAAAATACTCTCAAGTGAGAAACTAAAATCTAACCTATTTTTTTATTAAAAAAAACCATGAAAAAACAATTCAATTTTCTCAAACTTACTTATTTAAATCATTAAAAGGGCTTTGATTTTTTTAATTGAGTATTTTTTCAATTTGCATGAAAACATCTACTAAAATAATAAATTAGAGAATGGCCTAAATTATGAGGATAGATTGATAGCAATCGGAATTGTAAGAACAATTCATTTTTCTCAAATTTACTTATTTAAATCATTAAAAGGGCTTTGATTTTTTTTAATTGAGTATTTTTTCGGTTTGCGTGAAAACATGTACTAAAATAATAAATTAGAGAATGGCCTACATTATAAGGATAGATTGATAGCAATTGGAATTGTAAGAACAAATTGGAGACTTAAGCTAAAATATAAAGATAAATTTAAATAATTCCTCAAAGTTTAAAAAAGATATTACATTTATATATAACACTCCTAATTATAAATGTTACTGCTTTTTTTTATTTTTATTTTATCTCTATCCTGAGGCTCCTAATTATAAATGTTACTGCTTTTTTTTTTTTATCTTTATACTGAGGATTCTATTTATAAAAGATTATTTGTAGATTATATAAAAGATCACAACTTTTTTAAATAAATATTTTGCTTCAAAGATTTCTTTGAACGCTAGATTAAGAAAACCAATGATAATTTTTTAATCCCTTATACAAATTTGAAGTTAATTAAGTTTTAAAATAACTAAAATTTAAGTATTCAACCTTTGATTTTTATTATATTTTATTGTCTAACCTTTTTACGCAACCTATTTCAGTAAATATTATTTTTTTTTCTTTTTATTTTAGTGGATTTCATCTCTATAGACTTTAAAAATATGAAATCGATTGATATTATCTTATAAAGTAAAAGCTTTTTAAAAAATTATTGATAAAAAATAAAAAATATATTAATTATATAAAAAAGAAGGGAAGAAATTCAAAACAAAAGGCAATAAAAATATAAAAAATATATGTATCTTTTTATGAAATGATGTTAATATTACTACTGTTATCATCCAAATAAGATTGCAAAAGTTTTTTATATTCCAAGGACATTTTCCCTCACTCATCTTATTCATCTTAGTGGTTAAAAATTATATTATTTTTAGTACAAATAAAAATAACAACAAAAACAAATAACATAACTTTTTTCAAAAAAGGGTCACACCACAAAATAATAATTCAAAAATTTATTACTGAACGTTTTCTCTTAGCAAAACTTAATACTATATCTCTTTGATGATGTTTATTTGTTAGGAAAAGTCATAAACAAAGCAAGAAGAATAATTAAAAAGTTTTAAATCAAATAAAAAAATTATAAATCAACTAAAAAAATATAACAAATCTTAAACAATAACTTAGAGGTTTTATTTGAAGGCTTTTCTAATAACTAGAAGCAATGAAATTTTAAACCTCGGGAATCTCCTACCAACATTACAATTTGATCCAATAGTTGGATCCACATTTATGCTTGTTAAAATAAAACTACGACTTAAAAAAAAATATCTCACATCAGTCTTCCCATGTTCGTCAGAACTCGTTCTTGGGTTGTGACCATTAAAAGCAATATTAATATCCTTACGCTCTATCGAACTCTAGCTTATTAGTATTATATAATTAGCCGACTCAAATAAAGTAAGTAAAAAATCAATTTCTAAAATACTTTGAATCTTTATATAACTAACATATTTGAGTGGTTAACTTCTAATTTTGTTTTTCTTTTTAAAATTCACTTTATCTCATGTATCTTGAAGAAGTTCATTGAAAACGTTTTTAAACCTCTGAGCCCTAAATCTTATTATTAGACCAATTAGAACCTTTAACGAATCTCTTAGTGCTGCTTGGATTGCATTATTTCTTCTCTCCTAAAAAAGAGGTTCATCCTTAAATCATCACTTGCATTAAATAAAGAAAGATAAATTAAATATTGAATATATCATTAACACCATACTCACCTAGTAGATTTGTTTTCTTCAACTTCAACTGATCTTCATACACTTGTCTAGGTGGCAATGATGCAAGTGTATATGTTCTCCCATCATTTCCTAGTATATATCTATTTTTAAAATCAGCATATTTGACATTCCTATTAAATTGCTAAGGTCTTCCCAATAATAAATGTGCAACATGCATAGAAACAACATCACACAAAACCTCATCCTTATATATCCATACTAACAATGAGTTAAAAACATTTTTAGTCCCCTAACTTCTCCATATTCATTCAATGATTGAAGCTTATACGATGAAGCATGCTTAGTAGTAGTCAATATCAACTTTCTAACCAAAGTTGTGCTAGCAATATTAGTACAACTATCATTATCAATAACCACATTACATACCTTATTTTTAATATGGCATCTAATATTAATAATCTTCTTTATCAATCTGCACATTCAAGGATCTTTATAGAACCAATTATTCATCATTAATAGTATATTCAACATCACTAGTATTTTCAAATGTTAACATGTTTTCATATTGATTAGTACTTAAAAGTGCATTTTTATCAAGGTTTTATATCATCATTTTGCACTTGAAGTATCAATAACTCCTTAACTAAAACATGTTTTATAATAATGTATCTAATAATATAAGATACCTATAATTTATGGTAAATGTCTATTTTTAATGCAGACCTATCA